>NW_026865327.1:0-84537 GCF_026571515.1 Ruditapes philippinarum
GTGTTATAACTGGCTGGAATTCGATTACTGTCATTTCATGCTGGAGCGATCTCTACGAAATTTCATTACAATTAGTTTTTGGTTTAACATAGCGAGAAATAATTTGTACTCAAGAATAGGGATTTTACAAGGAAAGTCATTGACCATCGCTAAGTTCAATGTGTTTATAACTGCATTGAATTTATAACTAGAGTGGCACTTTCTCTCGCTTAAAGTAGAATAAGGAATAACAAATCGTTGTAAATTTAAACAATGAGTTACCTGTGTTTTTTTTTAGCAAAAAAATAAAAGCTAGATCTATAAAAATTAAAATAAACTACCCCTTTTTGGTATCTAATAATAAGGTTCCTAGGATATTGTTAAACTCTGAAGTTCAGATTATAAGAAAAATACAACATGTGTTGTTTTATTATTAAATTATTGTTTGTAAATTTATTGCCAATTTACACTAAAATGTTTTAGGTAGGACGATCAAACCAAAAAAACTTGCAAGGTTAAAATTTCAATAAAACAATTGATACATAATATAATTAAATCAAATAAATTAAAAATTTCTCAAAAAAACCTTAATCTTTTTTTTTTTTAAATATTGGTACATCTTTCAAAACAAGAAACCACATTTTTCCCCAAAAGCAGCATTAATTATCTTTGGCTTTCTTTTGCATTGCTCGCACAATTACCTGTTTTATGTTAGCAAATTCGTAATTTTGTAATGAAAAGGTCAAAATACAACTTTTGACATTTTTGCTTTTTTTAAGCTTTACGACACATTTATTGCAAATTCAACAGTGCTTTTCATTTTACAGAAATTTACTATTTTAAACATCTTATATTGTTTCTTAAATCCATTATTTAAAACATTATTTTAGGCTGTTGTTTTGCCATTTCTAAAGGAGTTTAAATTGATTTTTATGGATTTAAGAAGGCATAATAAAGCCTTTCAACAACATTTTAGTCCCTAGCAGTTTTAAAGAAAAGGAAAAAAAACTTGCAAAATACTTGATTAACTTTATACTTTTTTCAACAGCTATGTCATAAATGTGTCATATGTCACAAATAAGCGCAACAAAACAGGTAATTTTAACTTTAACGAATAAAACCCCCTAAGAAGTTGAATTGTCATTGCATTAAATTGAAGTCGAGATTTGGGAATTTTGCTTTATTTCAAATTTTCAATACGATACTGCCTTGCATACTTCATGTTGTAAAATTGATTCAAAATGCCCATCATAGACGATGATGTAGTTAAAAATAAGGGGTTCCCAATTATAAATGGTTTATTTCTTCTCCTTGATAAACATCACGCCCATCATTTTTTGCAACAATTTGAACCTGAACGCAGCCATTTTTGTTACGTAACGATAATAAAACGTCCTTTTCAATCCGGTCGGTAAAATTAAGGATTTTTTAATGTCTATAAAAAAGGTACGACCAGCGGAACAAACAAGAGGGTCAGTGGGGTTTTAGCCCAAGAAACAAAACGTATTTTTTAAGAACTTTAGGGTTTCGCGACAAAGTGTTATGTTTTCGCGGTTTGGAAAATTGTTTCTCTGATTTTTTATGAATTAACCACATGATGCCTTGGCTGGAAAACTGAAATGTAATATTCTTGTTAAAATTTTCTGCCTTAATCTATTTGAAATAGAACATTTACATTTTCATATACTACATTACATACCAATTTAGATTAGTTATTTTTTCTTGTTACTTACTCTGGATATTTCAGCATCCTACAAACAACTGGCCTGCAGAGAAGCGGAAATGAAAATATATATCGCAACACTGTTTCCCCATTTGCCCTCTTATTCCCAAACTTCAAGTCTCCCTTCATATTGATGTGACCCATTGACCAATCGAATAACTGAATATTCGTCAATGATATTTTTATTTGTTGCATATAATCAGAATGAAAAAGTTAATTTAATTACCACTTTATTTCTTAATAAATTTAAGTCAGATATTCTTTGTCCTACTTATAGTTATAGCAAAACAGGAGATGTTTTTAAGTCATGTATGACATCTTGGTAAGGCCTGACCAAAGTTGCATGCAAATGTTTGCTTAGGGAAACCTTTTTTTTTGTAAATTTCAAAATAACATTGAGGCCCAAAAGGTTCTCTTATGCCCATGACCAAGGAATGATTGTTAAGTTTGAGTGGCAAGGACCAAGGGATTGTCAAATTATTTGGTTTCCCAAAACCGTTTTTTGATGGGGGGTCAATGTTTACCTTTTAAATTTTGACAAATTGCCGCCTGTCCAAAATTGGAGGGCCAAACATCTACAAGTTACTGAGTTATTAATCGAGGGTAACCTTTCTTACATACAAGGTCATTGTGACCTTGAACTTGATTCTGCGACCCAAACTCATAGCGGTTATCTACAATGTACTGGCCCAGGATCAATTAACCTTTAAAAATTTAATAACCGCTAGTCTATTGATTGTCGATTTTTGGTCGGACACAAAAAAGACCTTTTTGACAAAAAACGGTTTCAATGCGACTTTGACCTTTTACCCCTTGACCATAAAATTAATAGGGTCATCTAAACTGACCAAAAAAAAAACCGATGCCCCTTGGGATGTGGAGTTATTGATCCCGAACCGTTTTGAAATACATCATGTACAAAGCAAATGCGACAATGACCTATGACCCATTGACATCAAAATCAATAGGGGTCACCAAAAGTTAAACCCAAACCAATGTACCAGTAAAAAGATTGCTTAGGCCTAGTCTTTGGATGAACCTTTTTTATATATGCACTAAATTAAATGTCTTTTATCATCAAGGGGCTTAGGATTGTTGAAGAAATTGATTTGAAAACCGTTTTGACATACAATGTCAATGACCTTTGAACCTTTTACTCATAATTAACAGTGTTTTTACTGTCCTAGAATGAAGCACTTGTGAAATTTAAGGGCCCATAGCTTGTCAAGTTTTATTATTGTTTAAAAACCATTATGACATTTAATGTCATTATTACCCTGATCTTTGACCCTTTGACCTAAAGACCAGTGTATCTATTAGGTTTGAGGGCGAACGGTCTATTGCTTTTGAACGTTCTTATTATTCAAAATAAAAATGTGACCGTTACCTTTGCCAAAGAGAACTAAAACATGATCAAAATTGTACAATCAGGGGTTCTTAATTTTTTTGGTCATACACTGTTTGGTCTACAGATAGACCGATCAACCGACTGATCGACAGACAGACATGTGTAGAGCAATATATGAGCAGTGCACAAATATGAATGCGTGATTCTGTTCAATAATGCATGAAACAGTAGGAAATGAGGAATATAACATATTCATTTTTGTCCCTTCACTAAAGCTGTGATTATAGCTCGCTACACATTGTCTACTTGTATAATGGAATACAAAAATGGTTCGTAGAAATTCATATCGTTAGACATTAAAAAAAATTCTCGTGTCCTTGGCAAAGGATCTAGAGAAACATTTTATGAAATTTGTTTTGTATATATTAAATCAACGACGACAAGTAGATGCCCTTCCTTTAGACAGACATGAATGTGCTTCTTAACCTTATCCAGGTGAACAAGTGTTAGAGCATGTGGTACATCAGAAGGAACATACCATCTTTGTTGCTGGTTTACGGGGAACTTTCAAGAACAATTGCTTTATTTATATCTAGACAGTATGTCAGACTTTGAAGCACAAATTTTGTTAAGATGTTTTTGTTTTGCTCATAAAAATAAATAATTTTGCAAAGAATCGTGTACTTGGATTTGGATACTTTAAGCGATAAATAACCGCATTGCAAGATTTTCTTTTCCTTCTCATCTGTCAACAAATGGGGAATCCATTTAGCACAGATAGTTCTTATGTTTAAATCACGTTTAAATCACGTTTTAATCACGTTTGAAAATAGCAAGATTGTATCTATTCTACTAAATGCACTTCCTTCCAAAATACCTTGTGAGCACGATAATCCAACATCTTCAGAATGACCACAATTATGTTTACCCCAATCATTATGCAGACATTGAGATAAGCTTGTTTCATCTCCCGAACATATGACATCGTCTAAATGAATAGGTAATGTACCAGCACCGAAGTGTGCGGACCCGAATACCAGAGCATCATTTCTGAAATAGAAATATGTTTTAATCGGACAAATAAGGAACAAAGTCATTTTTTCGATTTTCAGCGTTTTCGTTGAGAAGAATACATTTTAAGAAAGATATTGATTGCTAGGGTACTTAAAATTTCACTTTTTGGTAAAATTTTGTCTATGACAAAAAAAAGTTAATGAAATTTTGGTTTGATTAGGCATTAAATTGTTACATACTGTGGATAATGTAGCATCCTACACGCGACACTTGCTGATCGTACAGTAAAACTGTCATCACATACTGTTCCCCAAGACCCATCATGCCATACCTCCAGTCTCCCTTCATACTCATTTGACCCGGAAACCAATCGAACTTCAAGAATCAGAATAATAAATATACAAGTTTTTATTTACATTCGAAGTTTTCTAATCACTACGAGATAGAGAGTAGATACTAGTTTGTCTTTTCTTTTTTTTAACGTTACAGTCAAATAAAATAACAATACTTTTATCAACCAAGATAATAACAATTTTTGATATTTCATTGTTAAAACACCACTATCATCATCGTTGTCATCATTAACGTTTTCATCATTATTGTTTCTATCATTGTTTGTTATAGTTCTATGAATGTAAAAATATGTCTCGAAATAAGAAAACACTTTAAAATGACCATCCACAAACGGGTGTGTTTATCAGTCTATTAAGAGACACATCTAACTCATTCCAAAGTGCGGTCTTAAACTCTGAAAATGAAGGTTATGTTATGACCTTTTTTACAGCTCATTAAACGCTATCTGTAGAAGGTAAAAATATCAGGTAAGATATCTCAGAAACACTTTATGTCACATTTAGATTATCATAAATTAAAGTATAAAGCAATATCTCTGCAACCTGCAGTGTACAAAAGTTTTGATTTTATTTTGAAACAGAACAGTCCAAATATGCCTGTTTGAAAAAAAAATTGTAAAACATGTTTATTACCCTTCCAGATGATTCCCCAATTTTTTGCTTGGATATTCGCCGAAAGAAAATGATATTTCCGAACCAGAAAGGTAATATATACATCAAATATCCCCTTTGGGTACCCCAGGTTGTGAACATCACGGGTAGGGTTCGATGTTACGCTCCAGTAAGTGACGTCATTTTGCGGTGAAGGGGTACCCTAATTGGAATCTTATTTCGACGTTTGAAACAGCAATGATTTATTTTAAAATCGTCTTACTCGGCAGGGAAATGATTTTTGTTTTGATATATGTGGATATATTACCTGCCAAGATAAAATATCATCCTCGCCTACAAGTTCGGGTGATATAAAATGTTGGCTGGTAATATATTCACATAAATCACTTCAAATCTAAATTAACATAATAATATTTTAATATTGCATTTTGACCAACTGGCACGAACACAAAACTATTGCTAAATAGTTAAAATTTAAAACAGCAGAATAATTTTTCTTCTATAACATTTTATTTCATTTACACAGTTTTTAATCACGTGTATCAAATCACACTTTCTCTGTTACGATTTTTTAAGAATCAGACTGGAATTTATAAAACAATATAATTTTATCGTTTTCGTTAAAAGTATAGAAATATTTAATCGGGTTACAATTTTGTTATTACCTGGTGGACATGATACACTAACATCTTCATTGTGATCACAATTATGTTCTCCCCATTTGTTATGCAGACACAGAGATAAGCTTGTTTCAGTTCCCTTACACTTAACATCGTCTAATTGTATTGGTAATGTCCCAGCGCCGAAACGTGCTACAGGGAATACCAGAGGATTCGTCCTAAAACAAAATTCTTTTTTGTATCAAACACACTCATATATATTATAATTGATTATTTGTTTCATAAACTCATTATGTTGATTTAAAAACGCGTTAGTCGTAGTAAAGAAATCATATCTTGTTACAATCAAAAAACGAAGGAAAAGAAAGCATGCTTTAAAAGAGTATGTCCAAAAAGGTCTCTTAATTTGACGAAAAAACATCTGAAAAAAAACAAGAGCCATGTTAACATGGCCATCTCTCACAGAATGTGTTTGCTCATTGGAATAATGCATATGTAATAGTGCTGAATGATTAAATTTAAATTGTCTTTTGGTAATGAAAACCGATGGCTGAAGTGATTACAAATATGAAACCTATGTAAATACTGATTGCTGAAAATAACAAAGGGCAATAACTGAAAAATAATGCAGGGTAGGTTATCATTCTTATGTGCTGCCCTCCTCCTCAATGAGATCCATCCACCTATGAAGTTTCAAGTTGATACATCTAACACTTTTTGAGAAAAGCTCCGGACAAAAAGTATTTTTTTGTTTTGTTTTGGGTTTTACGTCACATCAAAACAGTATAGGTCATATCGCGACGTTCCAGTACTGGTGGAGGAAGACCTCAGGTGCCCTTCCGTGCATTATTTCAGGCACGAACGGGCACCTGAGTAGAACCACCGACGTTCCGTAAGCTAACTGGATAGCTTCCTCACATGAAAGAATCCAAAGTTCCTTTCGGGATTCGAACCCACAGCGGTGAGGGGCAAGTGGTTTGAAATCAACGGCTTTAACCACTCGGCCATGGCGCCCCCGGACAAAAATGAAAAATAACAAGGGACAATACCTCAAAAATTATAAAGGCTAGAGGTATCATTCTTGAGCAAAGCATTCCTCATTAATAAGATAAATCCACCTAGTATAACGTTTCATGCTGACATCTCAAACAATTTTTTTGGGTTATGCTCCTGAGGTGAAAAGTTGAGTAAGAAAAATAACAAAGGGCATTAGCTAAAAAATTATGAAGGGTAGATTTATCACTCTTGTGCAATGCACACCTCCTGAGTGAAATATAATTATCCACCTATGAAGTTTCATGTTGATATCATGTTGATATCTCAGAGGCTTTTTGAGTTATTCTCTGGACAAAAATTAAGTTCAAAAAATAACAAAGGACAATAACTAATCATTATGCAGGATAGAGTTATTGTTTTGCACTGCACTGCTCTTCAATATGATCTATATAATATGATTTATTCACTCATGAAGTTTCAAGTTGATACCTCAAATACTTTTTTAGATATGCTCCGGACAAAAATGTCGGACGGAAGGACAGACAGAAGGACGTTCTAATGGGACAGTAATTATGCGGCTACTCTATTGTTCTGTCTATTGTTCTTTTAAGCCACACAAAAGAAAATAGCCACATAAAAGCATTACGGAATGAATGCCATCAAAGAGAAAGAACAGTTACCTATTGTCCCTCTAACCACATTATTACTGTATCGTGAGAGCGGAAGGACGGACGGAAGGAAAGAAGACGGACTTAGACAAAGTTTTATTTTGAGTTTCAAGTGAATACCATATAAAGTAAACACTAAATAAGTTACTGTCTGGACAAAAATAAGCATGAAAATAGCAAAGGGCAATAACTGAAAAATTATACACTGTAGCGTTCTCATTCTTGTGCGCTGCACTCCTCCTCAATGAGATTTATCCACCTATGAAGACTCAGGTTGATATCTGTAATACTTTTGAGATAAGATCCGGACACAAAGTATGAAAAACTAAACAAGGGCGATAACTCAAAAATTATAAAGGGTAGATTTATCATTCTTGCGCACAGCATTCCTCCCCAATAAGATAAATAAAATCCACCTATGAAGTTTCATGTTGACATCTTTAAGATTTTTTGAGTAATGCTCCACTTAGGAAAAAAATAAGTATGAAAAATAACAAACGGCAATTAGTCAAAAATTATGAAGGGTAGAGTTATCAATCTTGTGCATTGCACACCTCCTGAGGGAGAATTATTCACCTATGATGTCGATATCTCAAAGGCTTTTTTATCCACATATGAAGTTTCAAGTTGATATCTTTAACACTTTTTGAGAAAAGCTCCGGACTAAAAGTATGAAAAATAACAAAGGGCAATAACTAAAAAACATAAATGGAAAAGTTATCATTCTTAAGCACAGCATTCCTCCTAAATAAGACCTATCCACTTGTTGACATCTCGAAAAAAACTGAGTTATTCTCCACTCAGGTGAAAAATTAAGTATGAAAAAAACAAAGCGCGATAACTCAAAAATAATGAAGGATAGAGTTATTATTCCTGTGCACTGCACACCTTCTGAGTGAGATCTATCAACATAAGTTTCTTGTTGATATCTCAAACCTTTTAGAGTTATACTCTGGATTAAAATTAAGTTTGAAAAATAACAATGAGGAATAACTGAAAAATTATGCAGGGTAGAGTTAGCATTAATGTGCAATGCACTCCTGCTTAATATGATCTATCTACCAATGAAGTTTCAAGTTGATATCTCAAATACGTTTTGAGATATGCTCCGGGCAAAAATGTCGGACGGAAGGACGGACGGACACTATTTCTATATCCCCGCCGCCTTTCGGCTTTAAATACAACCCCGTTTCGGCTTTAAATACAAACCCGTGTTCCGCTGATTTTTGTGTGCATGCAAAAGGTAAGTTAGCCCTCCATTGCAAAGTTAGTAGTATTGGAATTCCAGAAAATTATTTTTATTTTTTATCGATTGTGGTTTTGTTATACATGCATGAAAATATAAATATTGTTACAGTAAACTCCACTAAAAACGATATCGCTTATAACCGAATACCGCTTATAACGATGCAGCTGCCGCGATTTCAACTTTTTCCAATTAGTTGACTTTGGAATGACAATATCCGATTATATCGTTACAAATTTGGAGGTCCACTGAATATCGTTAAGCGGGGTTTACTTTATTGATCAAAAATTATTTTTAACTATATAAACATATATAATAAAAATGTACAAATCACTTACATTGTACTTCGTTAAATCAAGAATTATTTAATATTTCAATGACATAATTCGGATACCCGACTTATCAGTGTGTATAAAGAATAAATGTATGTTGTTTAAAGACATGATTAATAATTTTAAATAACATTTTCAAGTATTCATAACTAATACAGTTCTTGTAAAAGTATGACATGTAACGTTTAAATATTAAGGAAACGCAAAAGTACAACGTTTTGCGCCAAAAAAATCACAATAATTATTGAAATTTACTGTAAATGGATAGGAATCTACTAAAAATGAGAGGTTTTTATTTTAAATTGTGTCAAATATTGATAATATATAGATGGCATCTTTATATCAGACATTTGCTAGAAACTTTGGCAAATATTTGAAACAGATTGGTCCAATATTTTAAAACAGAAGATAGTTTTATTTAAAACAGAAGTATATTAAACCTTATGGGGTTTTTCAAACTGGATAAATAAAGAAACAAGGTAGCTTGAATGCACATTTTACAGATGCACAGATACTTAGGACATGAAACAGAAAGTAACTTGCTGTGCATTTTCCCCGTATGTCCAGTCTTGAATACTCTTTATACATGTCGTCATATCTACAGAGATATACTGAACAATTTTTGGATATTTTTATCGATCGTAGTTCTCTGCCCGCCGAAAAAGCATTAAAATAAAACTATTCTGGTCTAGCAACTAAATGATGAACGTTGGTGTGATATTTCCAGAACAAACTTTTTACACCCTATTTCATATAAGTTAATATACTTGTATTCAGAATAAAAGATAATATCCACTTACTGCGGATAATTCAGCATCCTACAAACAACACTTGCCAAATGCACATTAGAATAATCATCGCATACTGTCCCCCAAGACCCATCATGCCATACTTCAAGTCTCCCTTCATATTGATGCGACCCGTTAACCAATCGAACTACAAGAATAGAATCACTATTTTAAGACAATAGTTTCTAGTTTCGTATATCATTAAATCATAACCTTAGTGCAGGGGGTTAGCACCTTGAATTATTAAATGGCTATTAACCCATTACTGGACTGTCGTGTGTTAACAATGTTTTCTGTGCGCAACTCCTATTACGTTTCTTAAGGGATTTTGACGAATTTTACAACTTTGTAGTCAAATGCCCTGGCGATCATTTTCAATATTTTGCAATTCCAACATTTTGCCGTAATTATGACCTTTGTTATTTTTAAACAGAGAGAATAATTGCTATTTGCGACTCCTTTTACATTTCTAAAGGAACTTTGACCCGTCTTTTTTACTTGCTAGCTTTGTCATCAATTGACATGGCAAATATTGTTTTTAATGTGCGGAATAATAAACAGAGAAATCGCCTCTTTCTCAAGTTAATAAAGTAGAACTTAAACAGATGTTTTGTTATTAAGTGTTCGGGTGCATACTGTCAGAGTTTTGTGATTTAGCCATTTTGGTGGAATAATGTCCTTTAGTTCACACACAAAAAAAAAAAACATTTCTCAACTCCTTAATTTCTCAAGCAATTTTTACTAATCTTTCAAGGATAATTTGTTATTTAGTGTTCTGGTGCATACGAGTATTGTCAAGGATTTTGTGATTCAGATATTTGGTGGAATGAATGGCCCTTAGTAAAAAACACTTCTAAACTCATTCACTTCTAAAGCAACTTTGACGAAACTTTCACAGAAATTTTGTCATCAAGTTAACAGTCGCATAGTGTTTTGCGATTCAAAAATTATTTCCCTTCGTTTAAAAACACTACAGCGAAATAAACCTTCTTTGTGCTCAATTCCTATTACATTCCGCAAGCGTTTTTTACTATATTTTTACAAAAGCATCATCATCAGGAGCCTCGGCGCACTTTGTCGATCTTTTGCGAACATTTTTAGCAGATTAAGGCTTTTTGTTCTTTTTACATATGATATATAGAGATATACTCTTCTGTGCACATCTCTTCTTTGATTTTCAACTCAAGCTATCATATATATGAAAAATTATAAAAGACACTGTATACGTATTTTTGTTGTACATCTTATCATACGAGTATCACTGACAAATATTTGAACATTTTTCAACCTATGGCAAAAGACGTATTATAGGGTTGGGGTTAATTATCGCCCGGTTTAATTTGTGTGATATTGACATAATACATAAATTCAAAATAAAATATATAATGTATAAAGTAAGGAAAAAACAAGTAAATGGACAAAGAAAAATATACATTTAATCGACATATACAATTCGCAATAGAGAAAAATTTCATTTATATATTACATGTGTTAAAAAATTCATAAGATTTTTTTCTTTGATAGAGGGTTTGTCAGTTAATGCTAAATGTGGAACTATCTTGAAACAGGTCATGGTAAAGGACCATGCGACGTATGAGGAGCAAATAGCTGACATGGCCAAATGTTAAAGGCCAAATCGTTCTAAATCTTAAAGATATGTTTATTTGAATAATTGTACTATATTCCAAATGTCCTCTTTTAAACAGAATGTGAATTTCTGAAACAGTTTTCAACTAGCAATGATAGCCTTACCTGGTGGACATGATATACCAACATTGTCACTATGTGAACAAGTATTTTCTCCCAAGTCATTATACGAACATTGAGATAGGCTTGTTTCAGTTCCCGTACACTTAACATTTTCTAAATGTATTGGTGTTGTTCCGGCGCCGAAGAATGCTGATCGAAATACCATAGGATTTGCCCTAAAATTATTATTTCCCATGTCTATTAAAGTGTTTGTTTCCAAATTTTCAGATACATCATATTTTGTCTATTTTTATCATGCTTTAAATTACAATCAATTCACCAAATCTCTTTTTGATCTCTCTCTCTCAAAACAATTAATTTATATAAAGGTTACACATTCATATCGAAAATCAAACAGCAGATCAACTGCTATTTAAAAAAGATACACGTAAATCAGTTCTTGTTATAAATCAATTTTTAAAAAAGGAATTCTTATTTATGACTTGATCTAAAGCATTAAAATTAAGCAATTAGGTAACTTCTAGAATTACAATAAATCAAAATTTAATTTAAAGCACATATTATATTATTTTCTTTTTTGTTTTACTTTATTTGTTCCGAAAAAGTGATAATATAATTCAGAAGTGTGACAAAAAGAATCTTATTTCTGATGTTTAAGCTTACTACTTGTTTAAATAATCTTACAGAACATGTAAAATAGGTTTATTATGCTAATAATTCTTTGTTTAAGATTTACACCGAAGAATGATCAACCTACAATATCTTGTATGACACAGACAAGAAAGAGATAAGATCAATATATAGTACATGCTAGGGAAGTATTTAAATAATTATGATTTTTAGAAAAAACTATTTGAATTGAACAAAGACATACATACAATCATGGCTTTATTATCTATGACAATTATACTAAATCCAATTCAATTTTAATAAGAGCAATCGATCATAAAAGCCAAACATTGTCTTGCGAATATTGGCTTGAAGTGCAAAGATAACATAAGCACATTCACTCACTCTGTTACGGTATAACGTTTAATAGGCATTCCTCAGATATTTTTTACAGTTTAAAATATTCTTCAAAAATATAAACCACACCTATTGCCTTTACGATTACAGTAATCTGAATTTAAAATAGCCTCGGCTAAATCTAAGTGTGTGGATACTTCAATATGTAATCTGGTTACCTTTTGTTAGCGACAGAGATATGCTGAGAACTCTTTGGATATATATCATCATATTCTTTATGTCTAATTGAAGCTTTTTTCCCACCCGGAAACTATTTCAAGCGGTAAAGGAATAAATTTGGATGCCATGTTTCCGAAACATATTTTTGAAAATGTCGTTGCCTGTCTACGTTATCCTCATGTGATAAAATGAATGACGTTAAACTTATGCATATGTAGAAATAAGTTAATATTGTCTGATACTTACTGTGGATAACCCAGCATCTTGCAAACAACACTTGCTGACAGCGTATCAAACTCATCATCACATACTGTTCCCCAAGAACCATCATGCCATACTTCCAATCTCCCTTCATATTCATTGGACCCATTGACCAATCGAACTTCAAGAATAAAAACAATATTATGACAACTGCACACTAAACACTATATCTAATATTTAACTCTTAATCGGATCCTAATGGGTATGTATTAAAAATTCTTCAGCTGCCATAAACATAAACATATCAATTAAATCCAAATATTAGTAAATTAAAAAGTTAATAAGTATTTGATGTGTTTGATATGTCGCCGGCCGGTTAGCTCAGCTACTTTTTTTATAAAATTTATGGTTGGCTAAGGTTCGTTACGGAAACGCTATTCATCGGGAAAATAAATAGCTCTGTAATAAGTAAATAAGTATATTTTATTTGTGATAATTTATGAATAATACATATGAAATTCAGTATATACAATGAACTGTAAAAGCGATGTCTACCTTTGATAACCAATCGTTATGCAGATTACATATATACTTAATTACATAATAATAGAGAAGAGGTATAGTATAATGTAAGTGATTGTTAGTAAAGGTAATACGGGTTACGTCAGTAGATAACTTACTTTCATAGGCATATATTAATGGGATACTTCATTCTGGGACTTAATTCGAAATCGTAAAGGAATATACGAATAATGACACTTTTTAACAAATATGATAAACAAGATCAACAAGGAAAGGCGGCGTTCAATGAACGCAACCCCTATATGACCCAGCAACAAGAACCAATGGCAAGGAGCCCAGGCGGACCCCAAACAAAAACAGGACAGGGCAAACACAGAGCATGGACAGGTTAATCATTAAATGATAAATAATTTGTAACTGATTAGGAGTTCAAAGAAAAGAATAATAGGCCCACAAAGGGGAAGGGGACAGGAGACCGGGGGAAGGGGGGGAGGTTAATCAAAGAAATAAAAATTAGGGGCAAAGGGGAAGATACTTACCGTAGACGAGAAAACAACAAGGGACACAAGTGTCACCATAACAGTATGAAACAACATAGACATACAACTGAGGAACACAGAGGGGCGCCGCCTTGGAACGGTCAGCAGCATAAATACTGCTGGGGAGTTTAAACCGGTTAATGGTGCACCAAACCTCGCTCTTAGCCCCACCATGTTCCTATAAACGAGACAGTGTAAATAAAATGAATCCCCGCCAAGTGAAATTCTAACAGTTGTCATGGTTACAAAAGGTTAAATAAGTAAAACACTAAAATGATCATGTAGAAACATATAAAAGTAAGCCCAATGACCATAACAAAAGTACTCAATGTCCTAAAGGAAGACAGAGCAACAAGAAAATCACCTACAAGGGCCCGACGAAGCAAGGCAGAAGACGAACATTAAGACAATTCAGTCCTAAAGGGCTTTACGAACAATCCATCATAGAGTCTCCCACTTGGTCCGTAGGATGCAATCAAAAGAGGAAAGCGTAGTGTCCAACTGTAGAAGGGTTGAACACTAAACATGCAGTATGTCTTAAAATAGTAGGGTCATAATCTCTTTTAATAAATTGTTTAATTATTTTAGTAAGAACAGCAGAAAAATTACCTTGACCCAACATCTTACGAAGTTTGTAAATCACATCGCCATAAAAACCAGGCTGGCTAATCCCTTGTCGCAGAAGAGTTTTTAAATCACTATTGAATTTAGAAATTAAATCAAAGTTACGATTGTAAAATTTAGTAAAATATTTCCGTAATTTATGATAGCGGTAGCCCTGTTTTAGAAGCTTGCTGGTAATAAAAATATTCCGCTCGTTGAAATCCGTTACGTTGCTACAAGCTCTAGCGAATCTAATTAACTGAGAAACATAAACCCCGTAAGATGTTGCATGGGGTACGTCTCCATCTAAATGTGGATAATTAACTATACAAAAGTCATCTCTTTTATCATAGATTTTCGTGTGAATAGAATTGTTGTTGATAGTAATATGAAGATCCAAAAATGATGTACTAAAATTTCAAGAGTTCGTTTTATTAAGTTGTAGTTCATTCGGATAAATGTCAGACACCATTTGATCAAAATAAAAACTATTTATTTAATATTGACTATGTTTAACACTTGTGACATATTACCCTCCTCTACAAAAATGCTGTCCTTAAATTCATCTTCATTAGTAGTTTTGATATAGTTTGATAAATATTTAATTTACATAAAAACAAACAGTTTGTATTGTACAAAATACGATATATGAAAGTTGAAACAAAAATTCTCAGCGACATTTTGATCTTTGAATTTAGAATAGGTATATCTTACAGTATTTGTTGGCGCTGAAAGTTGGTCATTAGGCAACCTTTAAGATGCGTCAATCGCCAACGTTGGGTATCTTCTAAACATGAGGAAGTACGGCAAACATCCGGTGCAATCATGTCGGGTTGCATTGTATGCGTGAACTAATGTTGGAACATGAGCCTTCAAACCTTATTTTTGGTATTCTTCTAATGTACTAAGCATCTTTAATAACATTGCATTGAACCTTTCCACTTGGCCGTTCCCAATCTTGCCTTTTGGTCTTGCCTTTGTCACTATGTATCTGACCGAGAAATCCATAATGAATCAAGAACTAGTCATGGAGAATTCTGGCAGTTGTCTTAGCCGTCTGATTTCTTGTAGGATATGCTTGAGCTAATCGGTTGAAATGGTCAGTCATAACCAAAGTGGTTTTATATTTCTAAATTCAAAATTTTACTATTTCATGTTTAAATGTTGAATTCTGCCTAAGCCGGTGCTAGGGGGCGTGGACGGTAACTTGCATTTTCCAGTACCGTCCATGAACCGTCAATCAAACCGAGCCTGCAACGTTTTCAATTTTGCCGTGTTGGGCTTTCTTTAGGGATTCTGTATTTATCTATTTTATATCCTGCAGAAGATCGTTCTAGAGATAAGTAGTCAATACAGACGACCTCCATTAGTGCTATTGTAGATAATGGTGTAAGGTTTTCAACACTGTTTTTCAAATACAACGGCGGAAATTCTTCACTTTTGAAATCACAAAAGAATCCATACCTGACCAGTAAAACCGTTCTCTAAAGAGTGATAACGTCCTATCACGACCTTGGTGACCTAAATTGTCGTGCAATGCCTTAAATATGTCATCACGCAAGCTACTTTGAACACAAAAACTTGAAGCCTTTCTTGACCAGACAAATGCCTTTCTGTATATAACATTCTGTTGAGATATATTGAAACTGTTTCGGCATAGAACCAAATGTCGTAGACCTTGTTTTGGTTCCGCAGCAAATATGCTGAAACTGGATCGTTTATTTGTGCATTATACCAATATTTAGAACATAATCCATGTCCGATAACAATGTCATCTGTTACGTTTTGTTCATATAAACTTTTATCATTGTGTCTGTTTCGGTTATTGTGTAAGCAAGTGGAATGCCATCAACTGGTGTGGCAAAGGTACTTGCTTTTATTTACATTTTACAATCGAACAAGGGTCCTGTGTTGACGAGTGGTTAAGGTCGTTGACTTGCTCCTTACGCCGCTGCAGATTTAAAGTCAGGCAGGGACTTTGGCTTATTACACACGCTGACTATAAATATTGTCAAGAACTTATTCACAAACATCTGTAATAATTTAAACAATGAATGTAGCGGAATATCCTCTCTAATGCTTAAATGTGATCTACCAAACGTACCACAATTCTTTACCTATTTCAATGTATTAACTAAGGTAAACTAGTGTTTAAACTACAATGCAAAGAATTTTGGTTGACCTCCCCTTTTAAGAAGATACCAAGAAAGTCAATTTCATTATTTAAAAATGCGCGAAGTTCACCTTTTTGTAATCAAAAATGAAAATGTTAAATATCTAAGAGACGTTTTTTCACATTTTGGGGGTATATAATTCAAAATTTACAACGATATCTCATTTCAAGACTTTAGTCTGAATAATACTATTCATATATTTTATTGAGGACCAATTAAAAATGTTCTTCGTAGTTTTGTCAAATTCCACCAATTAAAGAACTTTTTGATGTCGATGGATAAAGAATATAATATAAGACATTTTGGATGGTGATGGCTTGCAAACAACGAGACACATGCAATTAAGATCGTTAGCTTAAAACACTAAAAGAATAACTTTTAAATTGACTAATTTGATTAGAACAATAACTTGTTCAATATGATAAGCATCATTAATACCCACTACTTAAATATAGATTCTACTAGACTTTCAAACAGAAGGGCATCTTCAGATATGAAGTCAAATTACCAGTGTCTGTGGCCCAACGAATAGTTCGTTCATCATAAGTGGATGAATGAAAGGCAACCTATTGTTCTTGTGTTTTTGCGAATATAATACCTTTCCAAATTAAGGTAGAGAACTCCTAATGGGCACTATAAGGAACTGTAAAATTGACAACACATGACATTAATATGATTTTAAGGTCACTTTTAGGCAAAATTTAAATAAAATTTATTTAGTTTATGAGTAATGGACATTTTTCTGAACTAAAACTTTGCTATTTAAAGGGCTTTAAAAAATAATCTATAGATTTATAGTATCATCATTATGAAAAAAAAAATGTTTCCCTAATGGTTATTGTTAAGTAACAAATAATAACATTCAGGTAACAAATTACACGAGCAAAATGATTCTAAACATAATGTTTTTAATATGTGTAAAAATGTTATCCTACACCACCCATTTATTTGACCATTTCCCTATATAAAAAGCCTTATTCAAAATATCCTCAAAATTTATCACGATGAGATGCTGTTTTCAAAGTTTGCCTAAATTTTCTAATATGGGACTTCTGAGGTACACTGCAACTTATAACTGTTTTTCAATTCAAGCAGATTAGAAACTAACAAAACATAAAGAGAAATTGTTATGATGAATGCTTGAAAATCTAACGGACGACCTGTACTACTTATTCACAAAAAATGATACAGTCATATACGATATATATCGTATCTTTTGTTTTATTTGTAGAAACAGTTACAAGGATCATGAATTTCCGTTTAAAACATGTTACTTTAGTTTATAGAAAGATGTTCTAACTTAAGTTTAAAAAGTTAACATGCCGAAATGCTATCTGCAATGACATGGCAGTCGTATGTTAGAAATATTACCTGGTGTACATGATATGCTGACGACTTCACTATGACCACAATTATGTTGTCCCCAGCCATTATGGGAGCATTGAGATAATATTGTTTCAGATCCCGTACATTCTACATTGTCTAAATGTCTTGGTAAGGTGCTGAAATAATTGGACCTAAACACCACAGGATCAGCCCTAAAATTATTGTGTCAATATACAATGTATTATAAATATCTTTTTTATAATGTTTTACGTTATTATTCAATTTTACAAATATGGATTCATACTTTGCCGGAGAAAAATACATGCACGTTTGTTATGATCGTTCTATACTAGTTAATCTAATATAGACAATAAAGGCCTGTTTGTTTCTTGGTTTATGAATCATATATTATTTCAAAGCCGATCCGCAAAGATTGTTTTATGAAAGAAGAAAAATGTGAATGTAATTCATGAAAAATATTAATATTTGAAACAGATTTGTCCTGATCTCATTTTCCAAAATCGAATCTCATGTTTGATAAAAAAAATCTGTTTTACACTTCGAGATAATGAAATGACATTTCTTAATAGTTCTCTGTTTCACGTTATCAATAAAAGTTAAATACATATGAAAATGTTTATGAATAAGACATTCTAACTAGGTTTATAACACAAATGTTCAACAGACTCAGAAGTAAGCTTTCAGTGTTTGTTACTTACTGTGCGTAATGCAGCATTTTACAAACAACACTTGCTGACAGCTTTTTAAACCCATCATCGCATACTGTTCCCCAAGTACCATTATGCCATACTTCTAGTCTCCCTTCATACTGATTTGACCCATTGACCAATCGTACTATTAAAATTTTACAACATAAAAATAATATTTGAATGATTTGATGCTAAAGTATATAATCAGATACAGAGATATTTCCGTTTTTTTTTTCTGTTCACAAATCTTATTTACGACAATTATGAACATATTTTAACTGAAATAATTAAATCAAAATTATAAGTGCCATAAAAATATTACTGTTATTGACCCTAATAAGACTTCTGAAGGATAAATGATAACTAATGATAGACAATTTGACAAATTTAAACCTTATGAATTCTACGAAAGATAGCCTTAAGTATTAAAGAAATTATTCATCTTTTTTTCTCTCAAGGATTGCAATTAAATAAAACAGAAAGATATAGAGCTGGAATGTAACATAAACGTGTTCTTTTTAACTTTAATATCACATTTATCAATGATATATTTTAACACATTAGCTTTATCAATATCTTTGAAGCTCATTTTCATTTTTTACAGACATGTTTATTTTATTTTTTTATGGTTTTTTTTGGTACTTTCGATAAATTTTCTATTCAATATCAACCGTTTAGTTCATGAGCAAAGATTACCTGATGAACAAGATATGCCAACATCGTCATCATGATCACAATTATGTTTTCCCCAACCATAATGCGAACATTCAGAAAGCATTGTTTCATTTCCCTTACATTTAACATTATCAAGCTGTATTGGTAATGAACCAGCACCAAAATGTGCGGATCGAAATACCAGAGGATTCGTGCTGAAATTATCATTTCAAAACACAGATTTATTATATGTTTCCTTTTCTCTTAATGCTATTCATATATTCATCTTACCACTTTCGATCGCTCAAAATATTTAATGCAATTCTTTAAGAATTAAGTAGCACATCAATATTGCTATTGATCATTCATCATAATGAAATCCCTTTAAATAAGGTTTGCTGAATGACTACTGTTTGTACAGTTGGTTTCAGTGATCATAAAAAAGTTAATTCATTTAACATAGTTTGTGTTACAGTGGTTAGGAACTTCCCGGAATCTGGAACGCCAGTGATTCGATTCGCTTGGGATCCGGAATCGTATTAAAAGTAAGTAAATGTGAAGGCGTATAAAGTTTGTATAATTATATTTCAAGCTTTGTTTTAAATAGATAGTGTCATTAAGTATGTACTGTTGTAAGTTTTTTGAAACTTTCAATTACCTACCACAAATCAAGACAAATATCAAACCCAATAATTCCCAGACGAATATTTTTGATACGATACCAGATCCCGGGCGTTCAAATCGACGGCTCCCGATATTGTTATCTACCGTCACGCGTTAACAAAAACTGGCCCGGAGTGAATAATTGCGAAGTATATATAAAGAAGGTATATCTCCAAGGCGAGTAAAAGAACCGTCTGTTTTCAAAGCAAAAGGGTCAAAAAATGCACCTTTAAAGCAATATTTCGATTTTCAAATAATATTTGTATTTGAATAGAAGTGAAAAATTTTGTATTGTGGTAACTTTTTTAGTCTGATCTAATATACGATTATATAGATCTTGAGCAAATCGGAGAAATGTGCTAGAAATTTATCTTGTAGGTATCTTAAAACACTTTAATCCTATGAGTTTACAATTAAAACTCTAAGCATAGAACAAACATAAGAATAAATTTTAACGTCTGTTTCATATATTTCAAACGTATGCTCACTTTAAATTAAGGATTGCAAGATTTCAAAAATTGATGACAATGATTTAAGCCATATTATTAATTGTTTTTAAAGAACAGACTTCCAAAGCACACGTGCAAGGGTTCGGAAACGAGGGAGTCGGTTGATGTTCATTTCCAGATCATTCTGGTCTCTGACCGTCTGTAAGCATACCATCTTTTCAGAAAGATGTCTTGAACATTATGGACTTAATCCAAATGTTTTAATTTTTTGATAAAATATTATGTTCACTAGTGGCACTAGAATAGTTTTTTTACGAAATCAATCTTTGTTAGAATTAAAGATGTTGATAAGACATTTTTGCTATATAACATATGTGATATGCGGAAATATGCTGATTATGTCTGTTACTTACTGTGGATAATTCAGCATCCTACAAACAACACTGGCCGATAACACATCAAAATAATCATCGCACACTGTTCCCCAAGTCCCATTATTCCATACTTCCAGTCTCCCCTCATGTTCATTTGATCCGTTTACCAATCGAACTACACGAAAAGCATTAACATTTTAAACATTTTTTTTATTTCCCTACTTCATATGCTAAGTCTTTCTTCTTTTAAAAAAATAAATAAACCAGTTACAAACCATCCTGATGTTGACGTGTGTTCTCTCCTTCTCCTGACTTACTTGTTAATTCGAAAACGCTTTGTTTGAAAAACAACAATTCTGGCATGAAGCTGCCCTATTGTGCAAATAAACATACATCATAGTAAAATTCGGATGTTAAATCATTTAACAATTCATTTAAAGGAATCGGTGGCCTGATGGTTAAGGTGTTTGTCTGTCAACACAGAGATCATAAGTTTCAGCTCCTCCTCGGGTCACAATGATTGGTGCGAAAGTATAAAATGTAAGTTGCAAGAATTTCATTTGCAATCGAGTTTAATTAAATATGTTTTAAGGTCTGTGGACAACAATATTCATGTTTTTCTGTTTTAAATATATTTCGATATGTAGATTACAAAAACAAACACACAAAAGTGTTTTAACAATGTCCTTAAATGAAAAAAATGATTTGGAAAATCGTCTTTTCCATATCGCGATCGGTAATTTCCGCCACCATTTTCACCGAAGGCGTAGGAATATCCCTACCTAATTTGTTGACATGTTGTCAACTTCACTAATGTGTAAATGTTTCTCGCTTGGACAACAAAATATCTATTGTTTCGCGTTATTAATGATGATGTAAACACAAAACAGATTATCTTTTGATATTTATAAGTGCTTTAACTGAACGCGACCATAAATTCCGCCTATATTTGAATACAAAAAGCCATTTTATTATTTAACCGGATTGTATACAAATCAATAAATAAAGAAGACAAAAAACATTGACTAAGCTCTATTTTGATCAATTTGAAGACGTGTTATTTTTGTGTAAGTGTGTCTTGCTAACTGTATTTTTAATTTATTTTTATGTTTGTATCTTTCAAACTGTGAAATACAATTATGTCGCTGTGATAAAGGGTAATCTTTGCGATCAAAATGATCTGAACTACTGTTGCGAATTACGTTCTTTATGACTTGTGATAATGATTTTTGCATGTCCAACATACTTTAGGAAGCAATCAGACCTGCCGTTCATTTATTTTGCAATATCATTTCAGACATAGATAGATGGCATCTTAAGTATAAATGAAATGAACCTGTTCCTTTTACTCTATACCGATGATCAGACTTGTTTTGCAAAGTCTTCAGAAAGCTTGCAGCTATTAAATGATATTAAAAATTAATGCAATGCAAGAGGTTTAAACATAAACACATAAAAACCATGATATTTCAGAGAGAGAAATTAACTTATCATGACTTCTTTTTATATGGTACTCAGTTAGAGGTAGTGAATAGTTGAATCATGGAGAACTTGGTAGGCTACCACTTATTATAATTTGTAGGTTAAGGATAGTCAAATACTGCGATAAAGTCTTAAATTCATACCATAATTATAGTGTTTTATACAAACCATAGAAAATGTTGAATCTAATGCAGATAACTACATCATATAATGGTAAAAACTGCGCATTTCGGCTTAAAGAGTTATCATGACAAGACTATGGCTTAAGTAATGTATGGGACAATCAGGGAGAGTTTAATTACTCTATGATAAAACAGAGAATTTTGTATATGCATTATCAACAATGGTATTGTAGTACTGTCATTTACAGTATGCTACAGGCATACAATATAGTTCATTTAAACAGGATTTTAAGTTTGAGAAGAATTTAGATAACATAGGTACTGCTAAATTTCGAATAGCACTCACTACGTTTTGGGTTTCATCTCATCAATTTCCTATTGAAACGGGAAGATATTATAATATACCACAGTCCCATAAATTTAATGTCGTTGTTGCCTGATGAACGTTGTAGAAACAGTGTATCACTTTCTTCTGGTTGGACCAGTGTAAAGGGAACTAAAGGAAAAATATTTTAAACCATATTTATGTCATTGGCCAACACTAAATAAGTTGAAAAGTGAATGGCATCAAGTATAAAATTCGTTCGATTGAATTTAGCAAAATATATATACTTCGCTAACTTAAAGGAAAATACAGTTCATTAGTCAAAAATGTGTTTGCTTTTGTATTAAATATTTTCTGTAACAGAAATGTGCTAATGGTTTGTGAAAATGCACTTAATTGGTTTAGGCAGATTATATATACTTTGCTAGCTTAAAGAGAAAAACTGTTCATTAGAATTTGGCAGAATATATACATGTATACTTTGCTAACTGAAAGAGAAACACTGTTCATTAAAATTTGGCAGAGTATATACATGTATACTTTGCTATCTAAATAGAAACACTGTTCATGAGTCTTACATAGTTTGCCATTGTATTTAACTTTTTTTTCAGAAATATTTCAATGCCTTCTGAAAAACTATTTTATTATATTGAGTTTCGCAAAATATATACTTGGCCAACAAAGAGAAACACTATTCATGTAATAATACAGTTTGCTATTTAACCAAAAATACTTTAATACTCACTGAAAAAGTATTTCATTGAGTTTGGCAAAAAAAAACTACTTGGCTAAGTTAAAGAGAAACGCTGTTCCTAAATTTTATACAGTTTGCTATAGTATCAAAACACTTTTATGGTTACTGAAGAAGCATTTCATTGAGTTTGGCAGGGTGAATACTTCGCCAACTTAAAGAGAGGCGCTGTTAGTTAGTCAACATATTGTATGTACCAAAATGCATTCATATTAACTGTTAAGTGATTAAGTGTTTCATTGAGACTGGCAAATTGTATATATGGCCAGTTTTAACACGCTGTTCATTAGTGTTATACAGTTTATTATTATATTCGACATTTTTTGTACCAAAAATATTTTAATGCTTACTTAAGATGCATTAAATTGAATTTGGCAAGTTTGTACTTGGCCAAAAAAATGGGCATTAGTCTTATACAATTTGCTAGTCTATTCATCACTTTTTTGTACCAGAAATACTGAAATTATTACTAAAAATGCATTTCATTTACTTATTTTCATGTACTTATGCTCACCAATGTGTATTTGAATTCTTTTCAAGATTAGTTGGTATAAACATATTGTACAATATCTAATGCTTATAAAATATATTGTTCTTGCTTTTGTCATTTAAAATGCAGTCGAATCAAATTATTATCCGAAGGATAATTACCTTTTTTATTGGTAATTAGAAAATCAGAACTGCATTGACCACACCCCGCCAAGCTTTATTGCATTATAACTTGTATACGGTCAATGTAATTGTAGGTAATCATCTGATAAAAATAATAATATTTCACATCTGTTCTAATGTCTTATTCATAAATGCTAAAAATGTTGTGTTATGTTAGTTTCAGTAATGGAAGTTGTAGTAGTAGTAGTAGTAGTGGTGTTGTAAGTAGTGTTAGTTGTAGAAGTGGAAGCGATTTTAGTGGTTGTCGTTTAAGTAGATTTGATGGACATAATGGTGGTAGTTGAAGTAGCGGTATGATGTTGATGGTGAAGTCGGTGTCGGTTGTAGTGACATTGGCTGTTGTGATAGTGGTTGTATTTGTAAAGGTGCTTGAAGTTGATGTATGTAAAATGTTTGTGTATTCTTTACTGAATATCCAAATTTCAGATCATTTGGTCACCCCTTTTTCAGGATTATAATGTTTTATTGTGCAAATGAAATTTTGAGTTTTTCTTTTTTCTTTATTTCTTCTTTGTATTTTCTTCTGTTAAACAATTCAACTGTTGAACTTTCAAATGCAATGTCTTTCAAAAGTATCTATATCAATAGTGCATTTCAAAAGTACTTCTTATCTAGAAAAGATTACCTGGTGTACATGATATGCCAACATCTTCAGAGTGAACACAATCTTCTTTCCCCCAACCATTATGCAGACATTGAGATAAGCTTGTTTCATATCCAAAACATGAAACGCCGTCTAAATGTATTGGTAATGTCCCAGCGCCGAAGAACGCGGAATTGAATACAACAGGATTGGTCCTGAAATGATTATGTTATACTTAATCTAACAAAACAAACTTTCCATTTTTATTATTCCTTATATTGATGATTACTTTGTTCATTTATTTAAACACAAAAGTGTTTGTCGTTAAAAAAATAATACGTTTCTCTTTAGTATCAAGCAGAGGATAAATTGATGCTGTTAATCAATCGTTATTTAGTTTGGTAAAAATTTGAGTACCAAAAAGCAGTAAAATTGTTTGTAACTCACTGTTGATAATTCAGCATCTTACAAACAACACTTGCTGACTGCAAATCAAACCCATCATCGCATACTGTTCCCCAAGACCAATCATGCCATACTTCCAGTCTCCCTTCATATTTGTTTAACCCATTGACTAATCGCACTTCAAAAATAGCAATAATTATTTATTTTTTGTATTCAAATATCATAAGGTCATGAAGGTAGAGGTGAATGACCCCTTTTACATTTAACACTTTCAATATAAAAACATGTTTTGGAGATGATATTGCCATTGACAGAGAGATGACACGTTCATAATTTTTGAGCTTATGTCAGATTGCTATTGTGACAGTTACTATGTTACTTACACTGTCGAACTTCAACTGTGACATTGATCTTTTGCTTTTGTTTTCTCTTAAATGTCAAAAAATCTTTTTAACCTCAAAGAAATACCGTTTTCATTCTACAAGATGACTCTGGGAGACCTAGTCAATTATACCACTAATTGTGATTTCGAATCTTAAACGACGACATTCGAACAGACGACCCTTTGATTAGCAGTCCAATATATTAAACTCACAGTACTATTTTACCTCGATTTGAAATAACAGAGCGTCTGAAATGATCATTCCGTTTATTGTCTTAAGTAACTAAGGATTTATTCTGGTTACATAAATTAACTCAAACAAAATCATCAAGATGGGACATAAACTTTTGGTTTTGACCCAGACCTAAATCTTGTTATTTAAATCATATTGCCATTCAAGTATGTAAAATTCTATGCAGTTACTTTTTATATGTATGCGTATAACGACACGAAAATAATAAGTATGTATATAATTATTGTAAAGGTGAGATATAAAAAATATTAACCTTGGCCATCTTCCACCACTTTCCCAAGTGTGTCTACCATATTTCTGGTCTTCTCTACCCTTTGGTTAACTAAATCAAGATCTGAGGAAATGCGTTGGATGGTATTATTTACTTTCTTAAAACTATCGAATCGTCCATTAACATCTTTCATTAGCTCATTTTCAAATGTAGAGATATTGTTAAAAATTGTTTTGATGAAACTTGCTGTTTCCTTTTTCACTTCATTCAAAGTCTCCATTATTTCATCCCTGTCTTTGACTTGCTTAGCAGTGAGATTTTGGAACCTTGTGCCAAAAGTATTGTTAATTGCAACTTTAAAGAATTCAATGGTTTCTTCATATTCCACTTGACTAGCAGCCATGTCTTGGAAACGGTTGTTTATAGTATTGTTAATCGCAACTTTGAACCATTCAATGGTGTCTTCATATTCCAATTGCTTAACAGTAATATCTTGGAAACGTGTATCTATAGTATTGTTAATTGCAACTTTGAACTCTTCTATGACGTCCTTCTGTTCCAAAACTTTTTCATTTATGTTTAAAACAAATTTCTTTCTTTCTTTTTTCTCTGCGCTCAGCGTCTTCTTTACAAATTCACCAATGTCCCGAAGGAATCCGTTCTGTTTATCATTTGCCCAGATAAGTATTTCATTAAATTTCATATCAATATCTTTCACGTGTTGTTCTAATTTTTCTAGACGATCTGAAATATAAAGATAATGCTTTTTGTAGGACACAAACCTCTTGAAACGTAAATTTATTTGAGTGCTTAAAAGCCATAAATGACATAAATATTTATTTATTTCCATTTTTGTTATTGAAATTGTTTAGGTTTTAGACCTATTCTCACTATCACAGTTATGTAGGGTCTTGTTATATCTAGCATGTGTTTACGTTTTATCAAACAAAAATTTGAAACATATTTTTTACCATTAGGATTTGGCCCAGATCTGTCTTGTTTTGCCTCCAATCTACTTATTCTAGCTGACTCCATTCGTTGTTCTATCAGAATTTGTTGTACTATATCCTTTAATATTCCAACTTCCTGACAGTCACAATTTGCACCCCCTTCACATTTAACTGTTGGGATGGTAACAAACAAAATAATAACGTATACAAATTTCATTTTGTTTTTAGTATCCAAAGACAGATAAAGAAGACTCAATAAATGTTTATATTCTTTTAATTATTCCAATTTTAAATTGTATTTATATAACCATATGTAACAAGAACAATTTTGCAAAAGTCATTCTCTTGAAATCATGTCCCGATGTTTAATGCGCGTTCTACTTAGATTGCAATTCATAATAACTTGAGGAAAACTGTGATTTAAACGGCACAGTGAAGTGTATCAGCTGAAATTAAGTGGTGATAATAATACTGTTTATTCAAAGAGAATACTACATTATTTTAAACAATGTTATAGAAAATACTTGCGCCATAACAATAATGAGAAGCTAAATGTAAATTGAACAAAAAAGCGAATCTGACATTTAAAGTGGAAAAATTATATTAGTCTGTGCACTTAGTTACTTGGAAATTAAACATATATAAAAAAGTGAAATAGTAACAAATTTGATCTCGGAATTTGCAGAAATGTAGTGACCAAACAGTGATTTAAATTGTATTGAATTTTGATAATTATCAGTTATTTGGTAAAGTGTAAATAGCGGAAAATTTAAAAATGTATACCATTCAAACATTCAAGTATCTTAAGATAAAATGCAACTACATAAAGGCAACTTTTTTTCATTTCTCAGCTGTTTAACCCAAGGATCTGATAATGATCAAATTTCAAAGTGATAGTGTTAAACATCATGTAGTCAATATATTTCTGCAAATTGTGATACCAAATATACCAAACATAGATACATTATATATAAAATGTCCCTGTAACCAAGTGCACACTTTCTATTGCAACTTAGTATACTGGTAGTTTAAAGATTTACATTCATAATTGTATGATATGTCGTTTAATTTTATTATATTTTTTGAAAAATAATTATGTCTCAAAATAACAATTATTACCAGCAGTTGCTTATAGTGTAAAAAAATAGATCTGAGAACAGTCATTCTAACTAAGGTCATATAATTATAATAATCTGAACTGAAAGTCTCTGCTTCACTTGGACACATATTGTTTACTGGCCAGATAATAATAAAGACATTTAAAATGTTTTAACACTAAATGACAAACTGATCTTATTAATCAATGTGACATGAAAAGGTGGTAAGCAAATTATACATGCAAACTCCATCGTGATATCAAATAATTTTCAATTATAGAACCTATATTTTTTCAAGCCTTACAACTGTTTAAATTTAAATGGTCATGTCAATTATGAAAGCATTATATACCTATATGTTCCTTGCGTTGTTGCCTTTACCGTTACAAATAATCGTATGCAATCTTTACGTTACAAATAAGGATAGTTTTTTTTTTCAGCACAAGCGTAAATCAATTATCATTTTGACTTTAATTATTTCTTCCTTGTTTACTTATAAGGCTTTTCAAACATTTAAAGTACATACAAGTGTCGAACACTTTACCGACATGCATTCTAGGCCTTGTTCTTATTAGTAAAACAATAAATATTTTGTTCTTTGAAGTGGTATTAACAAATAATGTAAGCATTAATAGAGTATGATATACTTTTAGCACTGATCATGATAAAATGATGCATCGTTTAATCAAACGAATAATTCCTGTGCACTGGAATTGTACTACATAAATAATCGTTGATATTTAATAGTAACTGAGATAAGAAAATTTTATCAGTTTTAAACAAGCATGGGTAAATCGTTTAAATGAAGAAATGTGACAAGAAATATGAAAAGTAAGGTATCGTTTTTAACGAAAGTGCGTTGTAAAATAGTTGAATTAAACATGACAAGTTGTTTATAAATTCCTCTCATTTAATTGCTTGACCAGGAAGGAGGATAATTAATTAACTTAAAGTTGATGCAGAAACAAAATCAACTGAAGTTGTCAACGATTTGCAGATGGAGAATCGGCTTCACTGAATTTCTTTTTTCCTTAAAATATTTTCCTCAAATATCCTAGTAAAGAAGGTCAATGATTTTGACCTAAGGACATAAGATTTATTGTAGACAACAGAAATTTTTCCTATTAGAGATTTTCATAAAGAGATATTGAAAAGTCAATAATTTCTATTTAATTAAGTTGTGGTAGGTTATGTTTTTGCGACTTGGAATATAATTCAAAGCCAAACACGGATTTTTTTTATTTAGAAACTTATTATTTGAGTAAGTTATCAAACGGCACAAATTGTGCTAGAGATATAATGTGCGAAGCCATATGTTTGGAGATTTTATTCAAGTACATCCTGTTTACTTAACGAGCTTACAATGGTAAATAAGTTATATCAAAGAATAATATAAAAAATGTTTTTTGACTTTAAGTATGCAGTGAAGTATTAGCTTAGTATTGCTTTGTTATTTTCCTTTTGTACAAGAGCTCGGGCAGAAAAAAACCACTTAATATTTTTGTATCATAGATCAGATTTTATCCTTCACAAGACCAGGTGTCAAGAGCCGTTTAGCAGCAAAAAATGTCGCACTTCATTTTTGTGTTTTTATAGTTCTTCTAGTCCTTTGGGGGTCAACTATTTCGTCACATTTTGTGTTGAAGATTGTATACCGCTTAAGTCGGTGCTGGGGGCGTGAGAGATGTTTAACTTTTACATTACCTCTCAATGATCAAATTCAATCAAACCGAGTTTGAAATTTTCTTATAAGTTTGATATTTAGATTGTTTCAGAGGCCTTATTAAAACGGTCTGATATCATGTTTTAAAAATAATTGTTTCAGTAACTGTAAACAAAGATACTAGTTATTATGTCTTGTTAGTTCATGCGCATTCAATTTTAATGGAATGCGTAATAACTAACATGTGGATTGACAAGGAATTTTGAAGTGCGTCACCTGCCATTAAGTGGTTACGTTTATAACTTCAAATTTAAAAGAAAATATACAATATAATAAACATGATCAACAAGGAAAAACGGCGTTCAATGAATGCACCCCCACACGACCCAGCAACAAGTACCGGTGGCAAGGAGCCCAGGAGGACCCGAAACAAAAGCAAGACAGGGTATAAAGCAGAGTATTGACAGGTTAATAACTTTTATAAAACATAAAAAGAAATAATATCAACCGACGAGGAAATCAAAGGCAATTGATTGATTAATAGGCCAACAAAATGAAAGGGCACAGGGGACTTGAAGTACGGGGAAGGGGAGGGACAAAGTTAAAATCAATAAAACTAGGGGCAACAGGTAAAAAAGATACTTACCGTAGACAAGAAAAACAGCAAGAAGGGACATAAAAGTGTCACCATTGTAGTAAGAAATAACAAAGACTTACATCTGAGGAACACAGAGGGGCGCCGCCTTGGAAAGGTCAGCAGCTGGGAAATTTAAAGCGGTTAATGATGCACCAAACCTCACACTCTTAGCCCCACCATGATCCTATAAACATTCCTATAAATGAGACAATTTGAATAGAATGAAGTCCCGCCAAATGAAATTCTAACAGTTGTTATGGTTACAAAAGGTGAAATAAGTAAACACGGAAATGATCATGTAGAATTATATACAGGAAAAGTCATTGATGATAATGATTTTCTTACGAGCATTGCATCGGAAACACTTCCTTTGGAAAGGTTATTCAGACTAATTTACATCAAGCGATCGCTAACATTAATCAACGCCAAAAAAACGAATGTATTTAACATATATAAGTTACGGTATTTTATTTGTCAGCTGTAAAAATATTACAGTGAATGTTCAGAAAACCATCAAAGTTATGTTTTTAAGTATTTGTACGAACTATTGAAATAGTTCACGTAGTTTGAATTTAAAAATACCTTTGAGCAATTAGTTTGTATTTTGTTACAAATAGAGATTATCAAATATAATAAATGAAGATCTTGCGGACACTGAACAAGTAGATTAAAACTCAAGCTATGTTTCTTGAAAATCCTTCTGAGCAATGAGTAAATGTCTGATCTTAAAAAAGTTATAAAATTAGTTCCCTAAAAATACTTGTTAAGTGGTTAAGAAGATTGTTTTAAAATCTTGATTGATGATTTAACTCACCATTTGAAATTTTTAATGACATGTTAAATCAACAAATTACCATGCAGTGGTTTTTTGTCTTCATTTGAGGTGTATCTTATAATACCTTAAAGAAATATAGATTTAAGTTATGCATTCTTATCTGGCGATTTAAAAGAAAAACATCTAAATTTACTTTTATCAAGTCAAATAACTGTTGTTATAAAATAAATTGTACAATTCGTTCAAAGTCATTTTATTTTCATTTTTATCAATGAAATATTATGAGAATAAACTTCAAACAATTATGGTTATTTAAATGAATATAACATTTTCCAGGAAAAAACGTAAAAAAATCAAGAAGAATCTTTGAGAGAAAGAAAATCGGCTGAGGTAAATCTGCTTTTTGTATCGAATTTTTTTTTATTTTGTTATCATGAGGAAAGGGTAGCTGTGCCTTTTTAATGATATAATGATAATAGGAATTACTTGTGCAGATACAATGGAAAGTTCAAAGGAAATTTTTTGGGTTTTTTTTTCCGACGGAGTAGTATAAATATCTTTGTGGGATCACACATGGTTTTAAAATTTTACTTATATTCACTGACAAAATTAACAGAAATCAAATTAATCGTAGACGGCATTACAAATAAATGTACATTTTCGCTTGAATAAGGACATTTGTATGATGTGTTTTCTTGTATCGACTTAACACGCTCAGCAGCTTCACTTTGAGTAAAACCATAAGTTGAAAGCAGTTTTATTACTTTATGTATTATCTTCACAAGATATTGAAATGAGCACCATATATGTTTGATTATTACCAATGGTCTTGCTGGTGGATGATGCCTGCAAAGGAATATCGACGACCATAATATTGATCACTATCTCAGTTATTCCAATGCAAACCGAGTTTTATAAACCATTAGTTGTTTTAGATTTATAACAACAGAATTCACATATCATAATACTGCAAAGCGACTGACAGAGGCGGGATTTTAAATTGATACTTTTTATTCTCATTATTGGTACACGTCCAAGACAAATTCCTGGCATTATAACTTCTTGACCGATATTTTTATACAAATCAAAATAAACTTAAAACCACTTCATTTTATGTAATATAAAGAATTGTTTAAACAGTTACTTATTGGAAAATGTTTTGAAGTTTGATGGGATTTTTTCAGATGTACAGTTGAATAAAAAAAAATCTGAAACGATATTCTACCAAAATTACCTTTAACTAATCAACCTCTGCTGCCGATAAGCACAATAAAGATAGTCAGCAGATGCAGATGTTAACATTCGTTTACAATGTTTTTGACGTAATAGTAACTGTTTTATATTCTTGAATATTATAATACTTGAAAGGCTGTCATTACCACTACCATTAACACTGCATTGATATCAAGTTAACAATGTTATTCCTGTAAAGCAGAAAATCCACAATTACGAATTGTGTACATTACAGGAACTTACTGAGTTAAGGTACAAAAAATATATTTCGGTCAAAACGATGGTGAACACTTTAATTGTTTTATTAAAGAAATATAGGCCGTACAATTTGAGTGTTTTGTTGGAATGAAAAGTATCAAATCTTATTACAAAAACCTGCTTGAATTGAAAAATAGGTTCTGCAAGAAAATACTAAACCCTAAACCAACCTTGCAATTAGTTTTTGGTTAATTAGGAAATGGTAGTTTCAATATTACTTTTAAGGGATCTGTTAAATGCCACTGATCAATTAAGCTGATGTTGAAATAAAAAGGTCAGACAAAGGTAAGACAAAACTCAATTAAAATTATTTGGCGGTTTTTCTTTTGAATATATCATAAGTTGTAGAATATGATACCAATGCACAGTTTTTCCAGGTTTTATTATAATTTCATAATAAACCTTTGTTCTGTGTAATCATGAAAATGAAGTAATTCAAGTAAAAAAAAATAAATATCAAATTTCGTACTAAATCCAATTTGTTCTATAAAACACTCTGTATCGAGCTACATGAAGAATTGTTATACTTGATTTGCTTTAGGAATAATAAACAATAACACAAGATTTAATATTGTTATCTGTGCTTGAAGGGTATGTTTTTATAAAGTTATTGTAGTTGGTACTCTGACACTGTAAGAGATTTATGTACTTCAATGCATTTTGAAAAAAAGTATTTACAAACAAAGCAATCTCTAGGTCATATCAGAATTTAATAGTTTAGTATATGCAAAGTATGTCGTTACTGAAACTACAATATCAAGGAGTAATAGCACAAATACAAAAGAATATATTTATGAGGATAAACATATTAGAAATGATAGATTATTAAGTATCTAATTTATTTCAATGATTGTCAATTATTTCCATCAATATCATGGATGATTTCAAATTTGTCATTTGATACAAACAAAAGTGGGGCGTTTTTCATAGTTACCAGGACTATTATTTTCAAAGATGTCAAATTGGACAAGAATTGAGCAAGTAGACTGTCCTTTAGCTGCTACTCACAAATCAAGTTAAGCAATACTTTACGTGAATATTTCTGAATAAGATACTACAGTGATTAGATATGGCGTTTATGTAAGATGATAATGGTTTAGGAATTTTAAGCTTAATAAAATTAATATAAATACAGACCATTTTATAATTTTTACAAAAATGAAGGTTGTAAAAAAGGGGTGCTTTCTGCACTTTTTCAGAGTTTATATTTAATTGTTTGTAAATCCATTACCTAAAGCGCGCTGATAAATGTTCAGGGTATGTATTCTTTCCCTACTTGGAATTACACCGCTCACTTGTTTTATCGCTAAAATTAGCCTTCCTTTTTGATATTGGGAGCTGCAAGTAAATGTTTTTGCCTATGAAAACCAGCTTTTTAGGCAATTTCATTACGACGCATGATATCATTATACATCTTTCAGCACATGTCCATCAATAATGAATGCTTTTATTGAAACCTAAAGCAATGCGTGGGAATCAATGCATAATCCATTTGTTCGTATCACAATGCAAAAACAATGATAAACGATGGTATTTTTTCTGTTTTAGAATCAAAATTATATACCAATTGAACATGATTTATTTCCTATAAAAGGTTTCGAAAAAGGATACTTACGCTGTTATCCTGGATTATTTCTGTAAAACATCGACACGGTAGCCTTTATTTCGCTTTCTTGTACAACTTGCATTTGTTTAGTTTCTAACCAGTAAAAATGTTATGTATTAAGTGAGATAAAATGATATCATGATGAATGCATATTTCTTAATTAGATTAATATCTTGAATAGTCAAACACTGAATATTAAATACTGGAAGTGGGATGGAATAGTCAAACACTAGAAGTGGTAAATAATAAGTGGGATGAAAGAGTCAAATACTGGACGTGGTATGGAATATTCAAACACCGGAAGTGGGATGAAAGAGTCAAATACTGGACGTGGGATGGAATATTAAAACATCGGAAGTGGGATGAAAGAGTCAAATACTGGACGTGGGATGGAATATTCAAACACCGAAAGTGGGATGAAAGAGTCAAATACTGGACGTGGGATGGAATATTCAAACATCGGAAGTGGGATGAAAGAGTCAAATACTGGACGTGGGATGGAATATTCAAACACCAGAAGTGGGATGAAAGAGTCAAATACTGGACGTGGGATGGAATATTCAAACACCGGAAGTGGGATGGAAGAGTCAAATACTGGACGTGGAATGGAATATTCAAACACCGGAAGTGGGATGGAATAGTCAAACACTGGAAGTGGGATGGAATAATCAAACACTTGAAGTGGGATGGAATATACAAACACTGGAAGTGGGATAGAATAGTCAAATCCTGGAAAAGGGATTGGTGTCTTTCAGTCCGATTTTTAAATGAACTAGCTGAAATGTTGAAAAATTGTTATATATATAATGTTGAAATAAACGAAATAATACAAATATGTAAGAGCAATGTTCAACCTGTTATATCAAAGGTAATCTTCATTAAAAACTTGCTCATATCAACCCAAAAATACAGTTTTTCCAAATTTACTGCATGTCTCTTGAGAATTTAACAGACTGGTTTGTATGAAGTATATCAAAGAAACTTAATTATCCGTGAATATTAATGATACAGTAAAATGTTTTCAATTTAGAAGATAAACAAGTTAATAATAATTCAGTGATATCAATGAATGCTCATGACTTCAATCTATATAAGTAATGATTTCAAATTATCATTCACTACCATTTGATATTTTTGATACAATCAAAAAAGTTTAATACCTCAAAGAGATGTTTTGCTCCCTGAACTATTGTCTTCAAATAAATGTCAAACTGAAACAAAATTGAGCATATGGCTATTATTTCGCTTGTATTCACAAGTAAGGTTACGTACTATTTCACATTATTACTTGTTCACAAAAGCGCTTATTAGAATATATATTAGATTTTATATTATATTTTATATGGATTCAATATTTAGAAATTGTCCTACTTTTCCAATCTGTTGCATGTTTTGCATGTTTATGATATAAACAGGAATAAGACAAGTATACTGGTGATATAGAATGAATATATATTGTGGCACATTCAAATTTTATCACAAGCTTTTGTTTTAGTTGGTTAATTGTCTGTTCTTTGTTCTTGATATAATTCTTGATTGTTTGTTGTTTGTTTATTAATGATTTTTGTTGTTTTTTTTCTTTCTTTCTTTTTTTGTTTGTTTGTTTTTTGTTGTTTTCTTTTGCATGTCATCTGTAATATTCGATTAAAGAAACCAAGGCTTTAAAAGAAATTGAATCACAAGATACTATATTTTCCTGATAAAATATACTATAGGTATTCCCATATTGTTCTTGTTCTTCAAAAGCATGCACCATAATTTCACATATAATAACATATTTCCCTCAGGTACTAATGTCGCCTTGCCTTGTCATATTTTTTTAAAATCTTAACTCATTGTACTTTTATGGAATAAGTTACGGACTAAGTTATGAAAAGTTATGAAAATAAACAATAATGTTCGCAAATAAACTAGATTACATACACTGTACCTATTTGTAAAAAAATATAAAAAATATCAAAATGGTGATTTATGAAATGTTAAATAAATTATGTTATTCTATTTCAGTTATAAACATCTAATCGCTGTTGTTGCTTTTTGGTGTACCACGTGAACATCCGACATGTTCCTACATTGGTCGTTGAAGCGATATTATCCTATATTGGATAGTTAAATGCGTGTAACATAAATAATGAAAGCCGATAACGGAAGCGTTGCAAGCCTGTAGCAAGGGAAAACCATTAACAATAATAAGTCGAGTATCCTTCATATAATTTGGGTATTAAGTAAACTGGTGATCTGACATATAACAAGTACAATACGCGAGTATATTTCGGCTCGTACAGAGCTTGAGAAATCATGTCCGATCGCCTGACGGCTCGTGACATATGTTTTTTAGCTGTCTGTTTGTCAAAATATATTCCCGTATTGTACAGTTTAAATGTCAGTTAGATTAATTTGGAGTATTGCAAATTTAATGTGCGATTTCTTTTTGTTTAAGCAGACTACTTTCCTTTTACAAAACAAACCTGGCTAAACTATATATAATTATGTATATTTCAATGATTATATTGTATTTATGTTTTATCTCATTTAAGATATAGTATAAGGACTACTCTTTTTTCAGCTCGAGACTTTGCAAACTATTAAGCTTCTTTTCGTTACAAAATGGAATTTCAAAGTTTTTGTTCAGCAATGTTGACCGCTATCTTCAACAAGTTTTCCGATACTTAATATTTTAAGGATAGAATCAATTTGATTTTCATTATGCCAAGTGTAACATGCCCTTCTGCGATGATTATTAAGTCGAAGAATTTGAAATTCTTAAATTGAATGATTTAACACGCTTTTGGATCAGCATTTGAAATCTAATAAGATTTTCTCCTCCTGTCAATTGCAAATTGTGCGTTTATTTGCGTGTTTGATAGAATAAAACAAAATCAAGTTGGTGATTGCAAGCTGAACATTTGTGCATGAAAAAGTAGTACAGTTGTTACGCATTATTCATTTCTTCATTCAATGAAATTAATTTCGATTTCTTTTATTACAGTGAATTAAAATGTGTACAAGTTTGGAATCATTAAGGGATCTTTGATTTGTTTAATTGTATCTTTGATCTATAAAATTATATTCGAAAGTTATTGGAAATTAACACCAGTGTCGTATGATCTGTCCTATTTAAGAAAAAAAATGATTATCAAAACAATGGTTTTCAACATAGTACATTTTTTTGTAAGTTACTTAAACTTAGGCTCAGGAAATACATGTTGCTTAAACTTAGACTTAGGAAATACATGTTCTTCTGTAACTGGGCAGAAAATACGTAAAACAAAAAGGTGTGCAAAAATTATTTAAAGTTATTATCTATTTTAGCAAACTTTTCATCTTGCCTTTTTTAAATTCTCTTGACGTATAATCACCATCGATTAAAAAGACGTGTATATTTTATAACAGTCGATAGCATTTGACGCTGACAATTTTACGAGTTAACATAATTTTTGGCCGAGTGGTTAACGTGTCGGACGAGTAATGTAATGATCGCTAGCCGCATGTGTTCAAACCCCGTCAGGGGCCAGTCGTTGTTTTCTTGAGCAAGAAACTCATTGCTCAGTACTGGTTGGTTCCAGGGACGGATTCAAAAGTGTATAAGCTTATAGCTTCCTACACAATCGAACTAAACCAAATTGTCTTTCGGAACTTAATAAAATCCTGTGCCTAACAGTGTCTACATTTAAATGGTGTTAAGACGTTCTCTATTTCGATAATGTATTTGTCAATTTTGACAATGAAATGGGTGTAATTCATTTATTCTTTCTATATACTTCATTTGTAAGCTATTTTGAACCATTGTTTAAAAAGCAATGCTGCAAATTTACGCTTTACTATCGCTGTTCCATGCAGACATACAGGCAATATAAATGGCATTGGAAAGATATACGGGCAGTTGTAACACTAAATTATACGTCAAACTCTTCAGTCCGACACCCGCTGATTCTCAATTCCATAAATTAACAAGTAATTGAAAATCTAAGTAACAAGCTGGGTAACATTTATGGCAATCAACTGTAGAAATCATGGTATGTTTACATAAGTTCAGAAATAATTATGTTCGCAGCGACTAATCTTTAAACTGGGGTTTACACAACACATTTTGTAACACGCTGCGTAAAAACATGTTTCGAACTTTTCTGGTGGTTTTAAAGTGACATTATGCTCATGTTTAATTATCAAGTTGCGCTGAATTGAATACATAAACCACTGTTCTAATGGTGATCGAACAACAACTGATACTGATAATTTTGACATCAATTGAAAAATTGACACAAGCATGTAATAGGGAAACAAACACATACACTCTTGATATCTCGGTTATGAATTTTTGATTCAGTGTTCGACATTACAATAAAGTATTAACACTAAATGTTCGGAAAAACATCATCTAATGTTATGACTTTCTCAATTTAATTTTCTAACAGCATAGTTTTTAAAAGCAATAAATTATTTTGGAGGAAGACTATTTGTGAAACATGTTTTGTTTTGAATAGACTCAATCAAACCGAGTCTGCAATTTTCTTGTAAATTTGTTGTGATTAATGCTTCCTATGGATCACTTTGTTTCCAGATTTGAATGTATACAAAACAATATTGAATTGCATAGCTGCATTTCGACCTTCATAACAACGATTCCTTTGTTGATTTAGAAGTACCCTCCGTTAACAGGCTCAATCAAATTTTAAATATAAAGCTATGGTTATATTTGACAAAGCAGACTGATTTAAAGGAAACCTCCTATCATTTGAGAGAACGTATTTTTCCAAACATCTACACATACCTGTCAAAACGATAATAAGAATCATTTTCTTTTGTAATGGGAAAATAAATCGGTCCAAATTTATCATAACATTGCGTTGTTATCTTCTTTTAAAATTCTTCTTTAAAATATTCAAGTGCAAGTGCAAATATTTTGTTAAAATCATATATAAACAATGGTGTGCCATTGTTCACCTGTAGGTTTTGCCTTTACATTCTCGCATCTATTGTCTTAGCACGAAACCTATTCGCGTTGCTGTTAGTATAATTTTCATAGACGTAGAATCATACTTTAAATACCAATGTAATTTTTTATGATGCTGAAAATATCTGCATATGAAGTAAAACTTTTCTCCAATTTAAAAAAAATGGAAAGTCGAATAATTATAGTTTTAGAAATTTAAGCTTTATTTTTTCCCAAGAATATATAATCTTTTAAATTGATGTTTAATAAATACAAGTCAGTTTACTATGGCAAATGCTATGTTGATAAAGCCAGATTTTCGACTTCTATTTAATCATAGACACTACATAGTTTGAGACCGTATTAACTTGTATCCAATAGCAAAGGCATGATCACCAGACAAGTGTTGTTTCCCAATTCTCCTAGGCTATCAGTTTTATTGACAAGCATTACAAAACAACCATCTGAGATCAATTTATTTTCAGCATGTTTATTCTATTTGTCAAGATTAAATGCTGTAAATATTAAGAAACATTGGCTATTTGTTTGCGATTTGGTTTGAAAATAAATTAGTTGGTGAGAATGTCTTTAATAGGAAAAGAATTTGGGATTACATCAATTAAAATGAGCTTGTGTCATTGAGATAATAAAAGAAATAAGTGAAGTCGAGTGTGTATAACAAAACATTCCAGCAGGATGTTGGACATGTAATTTTATGATGGTTCCACATCAACGTTACCATGATAATATTGGTATTGATACTTACAAATTAAAATTGTAATTATGTTGATTTCTGATTGCTCTGATACGATATCAATATTTTAATGTTTGCCGTTTTGCTTTTAATAAATTATTTATAAAATGTACCTTGTAAATAATACTAACGTGAATAAAGTTTGTTAAAAGATTCCATGTTTGCTTTGTTTGTCCTTAAATTCTTTCATTTATTTTATGTATAGACTATAGAATGTATAGAATAGTTGACGCATCAACTACATTATCATTAAAAGAGATCATGGATCAACATAAACTAACGTTGTCTTTTGGTATAAGCCGTTATATTGACGTTTGTAAATGATATTGGTCAATGTTTTTCATTAGGCAAATGTTGCACGTGATAGACATGCAGTTACTGAAAACTGCATCATTGAGGAGAACTGTTTATTTGATTTATCGCTCTGTCTATTCTGAATCCGCCAGATTAGATAAAAAAGTTCTTCGTTAAGTTTTTGCTGTCGGTTTACTCAGACGTATTTGAGAACTAGACAAGTGCCATCAGGAAAACATAGACATCTGTGCAGTATTGCGGTTTTAAATACAATTTCATGTCAATCAAATATATAGAGAGAATGCAGAACATGTTTGGAAGCTTGGTCTACAGGACGTATCTGTATATTGTATCAAACTGTGGATAGGAAATTAATATCTTGTAGAAAAGGTATTCGTTACTTTTAAATGAAAAGATGCAGTATTATATATTAGAAATTACCTGATAAAATACAAGCCACCATGGGCCAAACTAAAACAGACGTTCACGATTTCTTGTTTTTCAACTTCAACTATGATACATATATAAACTACTTTGTCGATATAAATTTTATCAGAAATTTTATGTATCAGAAAAAAGGATGAACGTATCTCCGAAAATCAAAATATTTCTAAATAGACGAAAATGACCTGATAGAATGCTAAGCCTTAAATACTATTAAAAGATTTATTTAGCACCACTTTTACGCATCCTTATAGACTGCTAATAAAAAGAAACAAATAAAGAAATTTAAAACAATCCATATATGTAACTTATAAACTCAATAATATATTTCTTGTAGATGATAAGTAACCACGCAAATATATTTTCAGTTTTGAGCACTTTTCATTTTTCAATGACAATTTTGTCTCTTTACTCAACTATTTAATAGAAAATACATTTTGTAAATCTGATAAATATTTGCTAATAGTCAAATTAATACGGCCACTAACTAGTTAGACGGATTATTGACGTGATAATTGAGTTTATATGTGCCACCATAAACAAACTTAACAACACGATAAATATAATGCTTACGGTTCAGTTTTCTGGTGATTTTACTGATAGTTATAACGAAACGTAGGATTTATTTTTATGAAAATTATAACAAAGATTAATTGCTCTTTCATTTTAGATATTTTCCATTTGCAGGATGTAGTTACGATATTTTGTTTCATTTATTTTGTATTTGCATGTGCGTGGGTTTTTTAAGTTCATGCGAAAAAGCATCAAACTAAGAAAGTCCTGTTATAAATTGATTTATTGAGGTATTGTTACACGCAACAGTAAACATTTTTTATGACAAATGAGTTTTTGTACATTATATGTATGATTAGAAAAGAAATGAACAGTTTAATCATATATTTTATACTCAAACATTATTAAGCTATAAAACATACTAAATATATTTTTATGTGTTCAAGTATCTTGTCTTGCAATGCAACAATTATTCACAAGCAACAACCTAGGACATCATGTTCCCTAACGAACTATTGCTATATTTTCTTAATACATCCGTTACTTCGTGCATTTTATTCCTCTAACAAATTAAAATTACAGCAGTCAAATCTCATAAAATTGCTTTTACTAACAGATTAAAATGAAATAACAACAATAATATAATTACAATATTTTCTAGAAACAGAGAGAGAATTCCTGACGTGTTGTGATGTTAATTACAAATGTGGAGGCAATCAAGGAAGACATTTTGAATTTTATTACAAGCTTATTATTTTCAGAGTAAAATGAATAAGCAACAGAAATGTTAATACTCTTGACTATTTCTAATGCATTTATTTTCTAAAAAAAAATACTTGAATGTTTAACTTGAAAACAATGTGAACTTAATACTGAAATACATTAATAATATATGACATTGAAACATTCAATAAAAGGCTTATCTTGATTTTTTTATTAATCGGTGTTAATGTTCTTTTGTCATTAAGGTATATTCCTTTGCTCTGATGAGATGTGCTGTTGTCATGATCCTGACAATTTTTTTTGAATTAATAACTTTCATTTGTGTTATTTATGGTTTTTGAATTACTAACTTTCATTTGTGTTATTTATGGTTTTTGAATTACTAACTTTCTTTTGTGTTATTTATGGTTTTTGAATTACTAACTTTCATTTGTGTTATTTATGGTTTTTGAATTACTAACTTTCATTTGTGTTATTTATGGTTTTTGAATTACTAACTTTTTTGTGTTATTTATGTCACTTTTTTTCTAAAACGGAATAAAACATGTGTACACACACACACGAGTAGAATATTATTTGTAACTGCACAATGCTAAACAATATACAACTGAATTTTGTTTTACTTTAATTCAAATTAGCTTCAAAACTCGGAATATCTTACTGATTATGGATTTGTAATTTTCAATCAATTTAAACAAATGGTTGGTGCGTCTGAGGCAGAATGGTTAAAGTTGTTGATTAAAATTACTTGCCCCTCACCGCTGTGGATTTGGTTCCCGACAGGGATTTTTCATGTGATGAAGCTATCAAAGAAACACACGGAAAGTCATCGGTTCTACGCAGGTGCCCGTTGGTGCGGAAGGGCATCTAGGGTCTTCTTCCGCAAAAGCTGGAAAGTTTCCATATGACATATACAGTGTTAATGCGACGTAAAATGCAACCAAAGAAGAACAAAAAATGCTTGCCTGATTTAAAGTTTTATACGCAATTTTACAGTAAACAATAAACAAATATTTTGTAACATATCTTGAAGCTTTGTATTCTCTCCATATTACGCTAAACAATTTAAAAATTGAGCAGCAATCATTTCAGTCAGCACCAATTTATGAATACGAACTTTTGAATACTGACATTGCTCACTCATTGTAGTTAGTGTATGATAAAACAAGATTACAATCATAGAAAACGTTAAGATGTTATAAAATGTTCTGTTCTTAATATTGATAATAGAATAGGACATTTAACGGGAAAATATCGCATTGTATTTGCTTGTGGGACTCATTATTGTATATTTAAGCCATATCAAGTACGCAGTACCTAACGCCAAAAAGGAAATAGGAAATTTAAAAATAGAATTCAAGTTTTCAAAAAAGAGTTCATATTGGGTTCTCAGCAGAGTTCATTAAATGTGAGGATTTGAACAGTCAGGTATCTTATTATGTTAAAAGCAGCAAACAATGCAGTGTACTTTTTACTGCAGCTTTGTAAATAATATGTGTACAGTCAAGACAAATTGTTGAAATACTTTTAACCATATAATTAAATCAGAACGCAAGATTCATGCTAATTTTCATGAAAAATTTTTAAATGTTTTTGAATGTGTAATATTGTGCAGTAACCAAACGAAAGCAATTTACACATTATCAATGGCACTTACAAACCACATAAATAACCAAAACGTGGTCAAAATATGCACAAATAGCCTTTACTGCGTTATTAACGCAGTAGAATTATAGTTGTAAATACTAAAAAAATCGCACATAATATGTAAAATATTACTTGAATCTTGAATTTTTTACTTTTCGTTACATCTTAGTACATTTTTCTCAAATGTGATTTTATTGAAATATTTTGAATCATCTTGGGGCATGTAGCTTGAAACATTCAAAATATAGAAGCTGAAAAACATGTCATAATTAACAAAAAAAAAACAACAGCTCAATATATATCACACGCAGCATATACACGTAAGACGGAACTAAAGCATTTAAATACAGGATGTTTGTGGTGACAAAAAAAAGTATGAACAAAATTAATTAGATGATTCTTCAATTTCAAGACCCGCCGCCTTGTGGAATTACAACATTAACACAATCAAAGCACAGAAGGCGCTGAATGTGTTTGGGTCTCAAAATGTAAGAAAGGTGCAGGTTGTGAGATTATAAACCAATTTGTTTTTGTATAGTGCCAAAAATGCGTTCCAGCGTTTTAATTTAAGTAAATTGGCTACAAGACTACTTGCAACACTGATATGCAATCCAATGTTTATTTGACTTAAACAGTTTGAAAAAAAAATGCCTTAACTGGGATTTGAACTCCAGACCTCTCGCTTCCTAAGCGAGCGCGCAAACCCCTCGGCCACGGTGAAATTATCTGTTAAAGGCCTGAAGAAAACCATATTAATCTAAATTAAGATTTGTAACGATGCTAACTTGTTTAACACAGATGTAAATAATCATGGAGCTTACAATAAGAATGTATATTTATAAAGAATAAAACAATATTAGAAATCTTCGACCATTCGGGAATTATTTTGCTTGAAAATTAATGGGCTGCTGTCATTTGACCATCTTTACGCAGTGATCTCCCCTGAATTGTTCGGCCTTAGTTTATATATATAAAGGGAAGTAACCGCTACAAAAAGCGGACTACTTTCGGCATTTGCAATTAACAGCATTAGAGGCTGAAATTTCGCTACCATTATTTGTTTGGTCTGACGACCCAAACAAATAAAAACCAATTCTAAACTAGTAACATAAAATGATTTCTCCCATCAATTTGGTTTCTACTTAAGTAAGAGAGTGAAACAATTTCACTACAAAAATAACAAGATAATTAACACTTTTAAGGTACAAATGAAACGTTTGATGGTAAACAATAATTATCCCACAATTCCTTGATAGATTTTGAAGAAATTCTTTTAATGCAAAAAAATAATGACGAAAAACTATCTAAAATATATTTAAAAAAGACGCGATTTTAGAACAAAATATTAATATAAAGATACTTCTCGTACGATGAGATTTCCAAAATCGAACGACCGTTGATAAGACGGACAATATCAGAACCTTTACAACCATCATACATTTACTTTCCTTGTAAATGCAAACTTCATAAAATTTGATCGAAATCAAGTTCAGTTCTATATTGTCACTAGACGGGAATTTGTTTGTATCGGAAAATAAACTGAACATGTCACTAGGACCTAAAAGAGGTTATCTTCTGATCTCAAGAACATTTAGCAAATTGTAAAAAATGCACATTTTTTATGATGGTGGAGGCCTAAAAATAAGTGTACGCATGCACACTGAAAGCATGGGCATTTTTTCCTTGAAAGGTCGTTAACAAAATGTAATGTAAATCGATTTGAACTTGTTACAATGAATGTTGAACATAAAGCAAGCGTCAATGTTATCAGAATTCTGTGTTATCCGATATTCTTGGTCTTCAACCAGTACACATTGTATTCTTTTATTTTTAATCGCCGAATTAATTTGTTTAACCAACATCTTAATCCAATTCAATTGTACAGAATCATAATTTTTATAATCAAGTCATTATTGTTCAGATATGTTTACTGGCCACGAATTGGACAAAGTTGTCCTCCAGATAAAAGTTAGATTGCTATTTATAGCACTTGGAAACACACCTGGAATAACCATTTTGACTTAGTCAAGATTGAAGCGCCCTTTATTTTGAAAGGGAACTGATAATTCTGATTCCTTCTTTGTTGTAATTTCCATGTAACTGGATACCAATATTATTGGTACCCTTCTCAATTCTAATTTGTAACTTGTACGAGGCAAGTTTCCTATTATATATCTTCTAAGTGATGTTATATAGAAAATGCCAATAATGAGACTTAATAAAACATTTGTAGAGGGTATTATGAAAATCACAGTTGGTGATTAGCAAATTAGAACAAAGGGAAGGAATTACGGCGTAAACATTAAAGTTCGGCATTAACAATTTAAATTTAAAACATTTTGCGTTCAGGATGTATGACAAAATGATATGTTTTAAACTATTGATTATCGTTTTATCATTAAAAAACTGGGACAAAGAATATTAGAATATTAATTTACAATTGTATTCATGTAATGTTCATGCAAGAATAAGTCATTTATATGGATATTTTTTACTTTACAATGTAAGAATAAGTAATTAACATGAATGGAATTTTTACTGAAATACCCTTCCATAGACTTGAGTGTTAAAATTGGAAAATTTGCAAATAAATTATCACCTATTAGCGGCCTGTAGTTTTTTTTCATGGATATGAAAATAATTGAAGTAATCGTTTCATAAGAAAGCATTTTTGATTGAACATTAGATCTACATGAAGTTCATCCTAATCATATACGTTTATTATGTAAAAATCATTTAAAATAATATAACTATGAACAAATTATTATTCATTTCAGTTTATTTTAAATACAACAAATAAATTTCTTAAAAGGAAAACTCATTAGAAAAACATTAGAAAAACATTAAAGATAGAGTTATAATTACAACACCGCAATTTATATACAATATGGATAATGCATTTCTAAAAATAATTAAAATCAACATAGAAATTGAATAGATAGCATTGGAAAGAAATTGGCACATTGAACTAACATATACAGGTACAATAATGTATGAAATGGCGGATATCCCTTTCCATGAATTTTCACGAACCAATAATTGTGTTACCTGCGTGTTAGGGAAATTTAAACAGAATCAGGGATACATTGATGTGTATTCAATGGCTTGGCAATTTGTTTGAAATATATATTTTATCCAATTTCGTGGGAAAATCGTTGAAACGCATTTCAATTTGCAAATCTGTAAGTTCGGTAGAAAAATTCACACATCGCCTGACGACTAACCGCTGTCTATTTTTACATTGCACGATTTTCTCGCATCATTATACACGAGAAAATCGTGCGTGGGCAGCAGATGTAATATTAATAAAAATTCTGTTAAAGGCACATTAAGCCTCAGAAATAAATACGATTATTTGTTTACATGTTTTAATTATTAATCAATTCAAAGCATTTAAGATGTTTGATGTAATCACATGCTCAAACCATGTTGAATGTAAACTATTTTGTCATAACATAGCCAAACGTACGCAAGTGACAACGTAAATGGTATTTTGTCTACTACAGAAAACTAAATCACTGTAATTTTACTAATGGCTAAACAGCAGAGGAAAAGGCGATTCAACTATATGGCCAGTGAATAAGTTCGGAATTTTGAACTGAACTCCAATTTAGCTTTCAAGAATTAAAGATATAGCATTTTATGGGTTTAATGGGTATTTAACATTACAGTCACCTATTATTTATTGCTTATAGTCCATCTATTTTGTACACAATTAACTGCCGTTTTGTTGTTTTTGTCTAAGCTCGGTTTATAAAAGGACGAGCCGCTATCTGTCAGAATATTTTGTTATAATGACTTAATAAACAGCCAGATCAGATCAAAATCCAAATTCATTTCATCATAAAATGGTATCTGTATTCGTTCAATCAATTACATGAACGGTTGATTTTAAACAAATCATCCAAAAATCCGAGGTTATTAATATGTAAATAATGACCAATGGGCAAGCAAGTTTTATTTCGATTTAATAAATTGCCGAAATTGCTGGACTTACATTATATATAACAAAACCGCCGTCTTACCCTTGGTAGGATACAAACACACACCGACTGACAGCGATATATATTTTAATCGTTTTTGTAAACGGTGCTTTCAAACCAAGCTGTTATGTATAAATCTGATTAAACATGTAGTTAGCTCGGGTTTTCACATCGTCGGAGAGAAAATCTCGTGAAGCTGCCTATCCATACATATAACCCCGCTCAAACATTTTTTTATTGGTGGAAAATGGGGTGGGTCGCAGATAGGGCAATCGCATTTCCGCTGAAAGGTAACGGAAAAACTACATGTATCATCCATTCGTAGATTGCTACAGAACAATGCAAAGTCGCCTTGCACGAAATTAACCTTTTGCGTAATATAACATATAAAACAATATTTTGCGGCCTATTCATAAATAAACATTCATTGGTACATACTCATAAAATGAACATTTCGCCTCATCAACGAATGAACACTTAAAAGCTTTTTGGTTCTTGGAATAAGTTAACGTACAGTAATTTTGTATGGAAGTCAAACTACTGCTCTGATTACATTTTGCTACTTTAATGACAAATAATTCAACATTCTGCGCTACTTTCGTCAGTCGGGTAATAAGCATCGAACATGCTCTATTAAAGCATATTTAAAATATTTCTTTGCCCTTCTAAATAAGGAAATAAATATTCGTTTCTTAGGCATAATGGGCCTTTAAGAAAATACAGCGCTATAATTTTACAAAGAAAGATGCTTAAGTTTTTTATATAAAAAAATTTACAATTCGGCCGTTTTGTCCGGGAATCACGGAATTGTGCCGTTTGCACGGAAATCACGGAATTTTGTTTTACGTATTTAAAAAAAATGTGCCTGATTTGTGTGTATTTTGTGGAATTACTTCTCTGTGTATATACATGATATACATGTAATATGGAAATGCACGGATTTAATGAACTCCATAAAACGCGCAAAATAACGGTATATGCAATTATAGCATATAAATTTTGTGATAATGGTTTTCATTTCATGCAAACAAAATACTGGATTAAACCTAGATTTGGATAACTGATGCACATGTGTTATATTTATGCAAGTTATCAGTTTTGTTATTTTATCTGTAATAACCATTTTATTTTAACAGTTTAAGGAATGTATTTTACAGTTTAATATGTCACATGGATAGTCTCTTTTTTGCTTCTTTCAGTTTTATAACGGAATAAATTGTTTTCAAATTACTACATATAATACTTGATCTGTTGATCGGGATAGTCTTTTGTGTTGCGGTGGATAAGTAATTCGAAATACCCCAGGCGAGTTTAAGAAATCGTTTTACGAAGTTTTGTCGGATGAAGCCGGGTTGTTTAATATATATCACGTATCTTTTGTCCGTAGTACGACGGAAAGGGCCGAAACGTGAACTGTTTTTGACAGTAAGACAAGAAAGTGTATGCGGAAAGATACCTATTGTCAGACAATCAACTTTCTTTTGACATTTTCCCACTTTACATGAACTACATATCACGTGATCATTTGATGGTCTGACGTATGTTGTATTGAATGCGCTATCATTTTAGAGGGAAAATCAACATGGTGGGGACGCGGACAATGGCGGTGCTTGTTGGTAAAGTAATTTATTCTTGTGCTGATATATTGCGAACCGTGCTTTTTGAATTCCTCTTTTTATCTGACGTCTGCCAAACAGTGTACGCATGTGAGTTTTGTTTAAATTTTAGCCTTTAAACGGAATGCATTCAGGGTGATCTTTGAATGCTTGTTGACGTTACGTTCGAGTTTTATTTTATCTCGCTGCGCGACGCTCCTGCGGATTGATTTTGTGCAACACACTGCACTTGTACATGCATATTAAAGTCCTATCACGTCTCCAACCTACTAACTCAATTTGTTGATTTATGCAAATATCCATACTTGGAACTTGTGTTCCCAGTTTCTCTTGTGTGATTTCTGCTAAAATGTAAACATGTGATGAGGTATTTTAGTTGTTATTATTAGAAGTGGGTGGGTTACATTGATTAATTATGGTTTCAATGTAATATGTGATTTTGGTCATGTCAACGCGTCTTTTTTCGAATTGTCTCCCACCTATGTAAACTAAAAATGTGTTTCTTGGTTATTTTGTGTATTCTGCTAAAATGTAAACATGTGATGAAGTATTGTATTTGATATTATTAGAAGGTGGGTGGGATGGTTTGGTCAATTATTTTTAATCAAATGTTAAATGCGATTTTCTGCTAAAACACTAAAATGTAAACATGTTATGAAGTATTTTAGTTGATATTATTCGAAGGGGGTGGGAAATTTGATCAATTATTTTTAATTAAATGTTAAATGCGATTTTGGTCAGGTCAACGCGTCGTTTTTCGAATTGGTTCCCACCTATGTAAACTAAAAATGTTTTTCTTGTTGATTTTGTGTATTCTGCATAAATGTAAACATGTGATTAGGTATTTTAGTTGATATTATTAGAGTGGGTGGATTAAATTGATTAATTATGGTTTAAATGTAAAGTAAGATTTTGGATGTGTTTCTTGTTTATTTTGTGTATTCTGCTAAAATGTAAACATGTGATGAAGTATTGTATTTGATATTATTCGAAGGTGGGTGGGATGGTTTGGTCAATTATTTTTAATCAAATGTTAAATGCGGTTTTGTCAGGTCAACGCGTCGTTTTTCGAATTGTCTCCAACCTATGTAATCTAAAAATGGTTTTCTTGTTCATTTTATGTATTCTGCTAATTTAAAAATGTAAACATGTGATTAGGAATTTTAGTTGATATTATTAGAAGTGGGTGGGTTAAACTAAATAATTATGGTTTAAATGTAAAATAAGATCTTGTTTATTTTGTGTATTCTGCTAAAATGTAAACATGTGATGAAGTATTGTATTTGATATTATTCGAAGGTGGGTGGGATGGTTTGATCAATTATTTTTAATCAAATGTTAAATGCGATTTTAGTCGGGTCAACGCGTCGTTTTTCGAATTGTCTCCCACCTATGTAAACTAAAAATGTTTTTCTTGTTTATTTTATGTATTCTGCTAAAATGTAAACATGTGATTAGGAATTTGAGTTGATATTATTAGAAGTGGGTGGGTTAAATTGATTTATTATGGTTTAATTGTAAAATAAGATTTTGGATTTGTTTCTTGTTTATTTTGTGTATTCTGCTTAAATGTAAACATCTGATGAAGTATTGTATTGATATTATTTGAAGGGGGTTGGGATTGTTTGATCAATTATTTTTAATCAAATGTTCAATGCGATTTTGTCAGGTCAACGCGTGGTTTTTCGAATTGTCTCCACCTATAAAAACTAAAATGTGTTTCTTGTTTACTTTGTATATTCTGCTAAAATGTAAACATGTGATAAGGTATTTAAGTTGAAATTATTCTAAGGGGGTGGGATGGTTTGATATTTTTTTTTAATGATAAATGTGATTTTGGTCAGGCTTACGCGTCGTAACTATACACGCGCGATTTTTACGTTACGTTTATGTTTGCTAATATTTGATTATGAATTGTATCCCACCTATGTAAACTATAAAATGTTGTTCTTCTTTATTTTGTGTATTCTGCTAAAATGTAAAATGCGATTTTAGTCGGGTCAACGCATCATTTTTGAATTGTCTCCCACTTATGTAAACTAAAAATGTGTTTCTTGGTTATTTTTTGTATTCTGCTAAAATGTAAACATGTGATTAGGTATTTCAGTTAATATTATTCAAAGGGGGTGGGATGGTTTGATACATTATTTTTTAAACGTTAAATGTGATTTGGTCAGGTTTACGCGTCGTTACTATACACGCGCGATTTTTACGTTACGTGGATGTTTGCAAGTAATTGATTATGAATTGTCATCAACCTAGGTAAACTATAAAATGTGTTTCTTTATTTTGTGTATTTTTCTTTTGTATAACTTCTGTTAAAATGTTAATATATCGATATATTTTTGAAGATATGTATTATACAGTACTGTGTTGTATTAATTTTGCAAAATATTTTAATACCCTAGTATTTGGAAGTTGTCAGATTCACCGAATCATATTGGGATGTGTAAGGAAACTCTGCGAATGCCCCTGCAAATTTGTGATAAGGATATGGATGGCAGTGTTTCATTGATAGTGGTTTTTTTGAGTGGCATGATCAACGGAGCATTGAATACAATGTAAATTTTGTATATGACATTGTCATTCCGAGGACAGACTTGAACATACAGGTACTTACTTTCATTGAAAATTTCAATAAGTAAATGATATAATTCTAAAGTTTTTTTTTAAATAGATAAGTAATAATTTTAGTAAGACACATGGTTGATTGGAGTTGTACAGCTAGCTATCATATGTAAAGCTAATGGCTGTACACTGATACCGGCCCTTTTTCAGAAGTCTATCTTCATCTACCAGTAAAGCTTGAATGTCGCCATGTGACTTAAAACGCAACAATTTAATAGTAATATGTTGAATAGAAAAAAAGTATTATGATTTAGTAAATTTTTATAAATGTATAATATATTTTAAGCTTTTGTCATCCACTCTTGCCTGAAAGTTTGCACTAAAGGAATACGTCTACCAAAACATATGGAGGGTCACCATATGACTTAACGAATTACTTGACAGACACCGTGGAAGTTGATCAAGACTGGTATCGATTCTTCGAGAGTCCCGGTGCCGATATACTCGCAAGAAGTATTCGTGTTTTGGGCAGCTTTCTACACCTCTGTGCCGGCAGATTTGTAAGATTGGAAGTTGTTCAGTGAGGAGAGAGATGGACGACGGTGTATTGTTTGGACAAACTTGCCTTTTGATGGCAGGGGTTTTCTCATTATAGGTAATGAGTAACAATACTGTTTATAAATACCTATGCAAAATTTAATTGCTGTTTTAAGGAATGGCGTAGCTGAACATTGTGCTTGGATGAAAAATTCCCGAAGCTTTTCAATTGAAATTAGTCTTGATAGCTAGTTTAAGATTTACTCAAATACCTACTCTATCTAGAAACAATGCACAAAACGCCAAATCTTCATGAAGTAAAAACATTTGAAAGCCCCTTTATGACTTAAAAAGAATCAAAACAAAGAATTGTAACTACGTACATGTAGTTAAATTGAAAAACAATTTGTGTAAAGAAAATGTTCTCATTTTGAGATTTGAATGTTGTTCTGTTAACTTCAGTGACCTTTCAGAAAACCCATAGACTATGGAAGTTTTATTGCTAGATTGGTGGCTCAAGTAATCATGGTGGATAACGTCATTATGTGGATACTTGTGTAACATTGGTGAACGGTTTGTGTTGGTAAGTTGCATGATTCAGAATTGGTAAATTTTGTATTATACAAAGGACATTGTCATTGTGTAGACAGACCAGCATCCAGAAAGAAATAAAGTATTACATTTCAATGAATATTTCACTAAATGAAAACAGGTTTAAAGGTTATATGATGCATGAGTAATATCTTCAGTTAAATAAGTTTTAAGGTGTATTTAATAAATAATTTCAGTAAGGCTTATTTTACAGACGATAGGAATTGTCAAAAAAGGTTGTCTTGTTAGCTATCAGAGGGAAGTTTAATGGATCTTCTCCAGTACAGCCCCTGGCCTAAAACATTGCACTGAGACGCACAATTTCATATACCAAAAGACCTATTGTCGCCATGTGCCTTAAAAACCAACACATTTATTGTAATGTGTAGAGATAAAAAAGTTTGTTTAGATAAGTAAATATTTATATTTTGAAAAAATTGTCGCCGGGACTTAACTATAACCTACATTACACTTAGGGACACATCTGCAAATAAAGCTGAAGAGTAAAATTAGAAGTTGTTCAAGTGTGGAGAGAGATGGACACGGTGTATTGTTAGGTAAAACTTGCCCTTTGATGTCACGAGTAGTTCTCATTAAATGTAATGAGTCATGGTTATTCAGTGAAATCCCTTTAAAATAAAAAAAAAATATGTCGTTATAATTACTGTTATTTCCATTTTGTATAATGGGCTAGACATTTGCTTGGACGAGGAAATTCCTATAGCTCTGGTAATTGTACTTTGACTTGCAAGCTACTTTAAGACAATTCTCGTTATTATATAATAAATACGTATTCTTGTTAGAAACAATGCATCTATAACGGAATTTTTAACCCAATTACCTTTGAAACCTGTCGCCTATGGCTTAAAAAAAAAATACAGATTTTATAACAAGTTGAAATTTTATAAAGATTGTATTTGTTTATAGTAAATATTCACATTTTTGCGATTTGAGTGTTGTTCTGTTAACCCTGTGACCTTTCAGTAAACCCTTGAACAATGAATTCTAGATTGGTGTCCAACGTTGTTGATGGTGGATAATGTTCGGAATGTGGCATGGTTGTCTGTAACATTTGTGAAATGTATGTGTTGGGGAAAGTTGCATGATTCAGCATTCATTGGTAAATGAGTATTATGTAAATGGCATTGTCATTCTTGGGAGACAGGCCAGCATGCAGGGAAGATATAAAGTATTTTGTATTATTGCGTTATTTCAATAAGTAAAAAATATATTAAAATGTTTTTTCAAAAAATAATAAAATTTCAAGAGGGATATTTTTTCAATTATAATATTTTCAAATTAATTTCCCCCTTAAAACAACAGGTTAAGTTTAAAGGTTCTACTCCTTTAACCCCTTGCTTGAAAAATTGATTTAGACGCTTATTTCCTGTACCAAAAAGCTGGAGTCGCCATATACTTAAAAAAACCCAAAAAATGAATTATTAAAAAAATTTTGTTTAGATAAAATAATTTTACATTTTGAGATAATTTCCCCCATCCTTGTCTTTTTGCAACTTCACTAGGACTATCTCAAATAAACTGAAGATTTTCCATTGGCTAAAACTTGATAACTGGAGAATAAGGGCTTACAACATTGGAATTTGTCAAGATGGTATCGATTCTTCGAGAGTCCCCTGCTGAAACTGCAAAAACAGTCGGTTTGGCAATTTCTACACCTCTGTGCCGGCAGATTTGTAAAATTGGAAGTTGTTTCAGTGTGGAGAGAGATGAACACGGTGCATTGTTAGGTAAAGCTTGCCCTTTGATGTCACGGGTAGTTCTCATTAAAGGTAACAAGTCATGGTTATGTTCGTAATAGAGGATTAGAAATCCCTGTAAAATCAAATAAACATGTCGTTATAATTACTGTTATTTCCATCTTGTATAATGGGCTTGACTAAATATCTACTCTTGTAAGAAACAATGTATATAACGGCAATTTTTCATTGACCAATTAACCTGTCGCCATATGACTTAAAAAGAAATAAAGGTAATTTATAACTAGTTAAATTTTAAAAAGATTTGTACTTGTTTATAGCAAATATTCACATTTTGCGATTTGAATGTTGTTCTGTTAACCCTAGTGACCTTTCAGTAAACCCTTGAACAATGAATGCTAGATTGGTGTCCAAAGTTGTGATGGTGGATAATGTCGCAATGTGGATGGTCGTGTAACATTTGTGAAATGTATGTGTTGGGAAGTTGCATGATTCAGCATTCATTGGTAAAGTGAGTATTATGTAAATGGCATTGTCATTCTGGAGACAGGCCAGCATGCAGGGAGAGATAAAGTATTTTGTATTATTGCGTATTTCATTAAGTAAAAATATATTAGAAATGTTTATTCAATAAATAAGTAATAATTTCAATGAGGTATATTTTACAGATGATAGATATTATCAAATATAGATTGTCTCTTTAAACTAGCAGATGTAAGTTAAAGTTCTACTCCAGTTTAACCCCTTGCTTGAAACATTGCATTTAGACGCTTATTTCCATTACCAAAAGAACTGGATGTCGCCATATGACTTAAAAAACCAACAAATGAGATTATTAAAAATATTGTTTAGATAAAGTAAATATTTACATTTTGAGATAATTGTCCGCGATCCTTGTCTATAACATAACGTTGCACTTAGGGACTCATCTGCAAAGAAAGCTGAAGAGTTGCCATGTGGCATAAGAGCTGTGACAACTGGAGCAATGAAGGACTTGACAGACACTGTGGAAGTTGGTCAAGACTGGTATCGATTCTTCGAGAGTCCCGGTGCTGATATACTCGCAAGAAGCATTCGTGTTTGGGGCAGCTTTCTACACCTCTGTGCCGCAGATTTGTAAAATTGGAAGTTGTTTCAGTGTGGAGAATAGATGAACACGGTGTATTTTAGGTAAAATTTGCCCTTTGATGTCACGGGTAGTTCTCATTAAAGGTAACGAGTTATGGTTATGCTCGTAAAGAGGGTTAGAAATCCCTGTAAAATCAAATAAACATGTCTTTATAATTACTGCTATTTCCATCTTGTATAATGGGCTAGACTAAATATCTACTCTTGTAAGAAACAATGTATATAACGCAATTTTTCATTGACCAATTAACCTGTCGCCATATGACTTAAAAAGAAATAACAGTAATTTATAACTAGTTTAAATTTTAAAAAGATTTGTATTTGTTTATAGCAAATATTCACATTTTGCGATTTGAATGTTGTTCTGTTAACCCTAGTGACCTTTCAGTAAACCCTTGAACAATGAATGCTAGATTGGTGTCCAACGTTGTGATGGTGGATAATGTCGGAATGTGGATGGTCGTGTAACATATGTGAAAAAGTTTGTGTTGGGAAGTTGCATGATTCAGCATTGGTAAAGTGAGTATTATGTAAATGGCATTGTCATTCTGGAGACAGGCCAGCATGCAGGGAGATATAAGTATTTTGTATTATTGCGTATTTCAATAAGTAAAAATATATTAGAAATGTTTATTCATAAATAAGTAATAATTTCAATGAGGTATATTTTACAGATAATAGATATTATCAAATATAGATTGTCTCTTAAACTAGCAGATGTAAGTTAAGGTTCTACTCCAGTTTAACCCCTTGCTTGAAACATTGCATTTAGACGCTTATTTCCATGTACCAAAAAGAGCTGGATGTCGCCATATGACTTAAAAACCAACAAATGAGATTATTAAAATATTTGTTTAGATAAAGTAAACATTTACATTTTGAGATAATTGTCCGCGACCCTTGTCTATAGCATACGTTGCACTTAGGGACACATCTGCAAATAAAGCTCAAGAGTTGCCATGTGGGGGGGGGGGGGGTGGCATAAGAGCTGTGACAACTGGAGCAATGAAGGACTTGGCAGACACTGTGGAAGTCGCTCAAGACTGGTATCGATTCTTCGAGAGTCCCGGTGCTGATATACTCGCAAGAAGCAGTCGTGTTTGGGGCAATTTTCTACACCTCTGTGCCGGCAGATTTGTAAGATTGGAAGTTGTTTCAGTGTGGGAGAGAAATGGACACGGTGTATTGTTAGGTAAAGCTTTGCCCTTGATGTCACGGGTAGTTCTCATTTAAAGGTAACAAGTCATGGTTATTTCGTAATAGAGGATTAGAAATCCCTGTAAAATCAAATAAACATGTCGTTATAATTACTGTTATTTCCATCTTGTATAATGGGCTTGACTAAATAATCTACTCTTGTAAGAAACAATGTATATAACGGCAATTTTTCATTGACCAATTAACCTGTCGCCATATGACTTAAAAAGAAATAAAAGTAATTTATAACTAGTTAAATTTTAAAAAAGATTTGTACTGTTTATAGCAAATATTCACATTTTGCGATTTGAATGTTGTTCTGTTAACCCTAGTGACCTTTCAGTAACCCTTGAACAATGAATGCTAGATTGGTGTCCAAAGTTGTGATGGTGATAATGTCGCAATGTGGATGGTCGTGTAAACATTTGTGAAATGTATGTGTTGGGAAGTTGCATGATTCAGCATTCATTGGTAAAGTGAGTATTATGTTAAATGCATTGTCATTCTGGAGACAGGCCAGCATGCAGGGAGAGATAAAGTATTTTGTATTATTGCGTATTTCATTAAGTAAAAATATATTAGAAATGTTTTATTCAATAAATAAGTAATAATTTCAATGAGGTATATTTTACAGATGATAGATATTATCAAATATAGATTGTCTCTTAAACTAGCAGATGTAAGTTAAAGGTTCTACTCCAGTTTAACCCCTTGCTTGAAACATTGCATTTAGACGCTTATTTCCATGTACCAAAAGAACTGGATGTCGCCATATGACTTAAAAACCAACAAATGAGATTATTAAAATATTTGTTTAGATAAAGTAAATATTTACATTTTGAGATAATTGTCCGCGATCCTTGTCTATAGCATACGTTGCACTTAGGGACTCATCTGCAAATAAAGCTGAAGAGTTGCCATGATGTGGCATAAGAGCTGTGATAACTGGAGCAATGAAGGACTTGACAGACACTGTGGAAGTTTGGTCAAGACTGGTATCGATTCTTCGAGAGTCCCGGTGCTGATATACTCGCAAGAAGCATTCGTGTTTGGGGCAGCTTTCTACACCTCTGTGCCGGCAGATTTGTAAAATTGGAAGTTGTTTCAGTGTGGAGATAGATGAACACGGTGTATTGTTAAGGTAAAATTTGCCTTTGATGTCACGGGTAGTTCTCATTAAAGGTAACAAGTCATGGTTATGTTCGTAATAGAGGATTAGAAATCCCTGTAAAATCAAATAACATGTCTTATAATTACTGCTATTTTCCATCTTGTATAATGGGCTAGACTAAATATCTACTCTTGTAAGAAACAATGTATATAACGGCAATTTTTCATTTACCAATTAACCTGTCGCCATATGACTTAAAAAGAAATAACAATAATTTATAACTAGTTAAATTTTAAAAAGATTTGTATTTGTTTATAGCAAATATTCACATTTTGCGATTTGAATGTTGTTCTGTTAACCCTAGTGACCTTTCAGTAAACCCTTGAACAATGAATGCTAGATTGGTGTCCAACGTTGTGATGGTGGATAATGTCGGAATGTGGATGGTCGTGTAACATATGTGAAAAGTTTGTGTTGGGTAGTTGCATGATTCAGCATTGGTAAAGTGAGTATTATGTTAAATGGCATTGTCATTCTGGAGACAGGCCAGCATGCAGGGAGAGATAAAGTATTTTGTATTATTGCGTATTTCAATAAGTAAAAAATATATTAGAAATGTTTATTCAATAAATAAGTAATAATTTCAATGAGGTATATTTTACAGTTGATAGATATTATCAAATATAGATTGTCTCTTAAACTAGCAGATGTAAGTTAAAGTTCTACTCCAGTTTAACCCCTTGCCTGAAACATTGCATTTAGACGCACATTTCCCATGTACCAAAAGAGCTGGATTCGCCATATGACTTAAAAACCAACAAATGAGAATTATTAAAATATGTTTAGATAAAATAAAAAATTTTTCATTTTAATAATTGTCCCCACCTTGTCTATAACATACGTTTCCTTAGGACTCATCTGCAAATAAAGCTGAAGATTGCCATGTGGAAATGAGCTTACAATGGACAATGAAGGGCTTACAGACACTGTGGGAAATTGATTTAAAATGGTATCGATTCTTTTAGATCCCGGGGGTATACTCGCAAGAAGCATTTGTGTTTGGGGGGAGCTTTCTACCCTCTTTTGCCGGGAATTTGAAAATGGAATTTTTTCAGTGTGGAGAAATGAACACGGGGCATTTTTAGGAAATTTTCCTTTTATGTCACGGGATTCTCAAACGGAACATCATGGTTTTTGTTCTAAAAGGTTAGAAAACCCTGTAAAATCAAATAAAAATGTCGTTATAATTTCTCAAATTTCCCTCTGATAATGGGCTAGACTAAATATCTACTCTTGTAAGAACCAATGTATTAACGGCAATTTTTCATTGGCCAATTAACCTGTCGCCATATGAACTTAAAAAAAATAAAGGTAATTCAAACTAGTTAAAAATTTCAAAAAGATTTGTATTTGTTTATAGCAAATATTCACATTTTGCGATTTGAATGTTTTTCTGTTAACCCTAGTGACCTTTCAGTAAACCCTTGAACAATGAATGCTAGATTGGTGTCCAACGTTGTGATGGTGGATAATGTCGGGAATGTGGAATGGTCGTGTAACATTTCTGAAAAGTTTTTGTTGGGAAGTTGCATGATTCAGCATAGGTAAAGTGAGTATTATGTAAATGGCATTGTCATTCTGGAGACAGGCCAGCATGCAGGGAGAGATAAAGTATTTTGTATTATTGCGTATTTCAATAAGTAAAAATATATTAGAAATGTTTATTCAATAAATAAGTAATAATTTCAATGAGGTATATTTTACAGATGATAGATATTATCAAATATAGATTGTCTCTTAAACTAGCAGATGTATGTTAAAGGTTCTACTCCAGTTTAACCCATTGCTTGAAACATTGCATTTAGACGCACATTTCCATGTACCAAAAGAGCTGGATGTCGCCATATGACTTAAAAACATTAAAATATTTGTTTAGATAAAGTAAATATTTACATTTTGAGAAAATTGTCCGCGATCCTTGTCTATAACATACGTTGCACTTAGGGACACACGTGCATAGAAAGCTGAAGAGTTGCCATGTTGCATAAGAGCTGTGACAACTGGAGCAATGAAGGACTTGGCAGACACTGTGGAAGTTGATCAAGACTGGTATCGATTCTTCGAGAGTCCCGGTGATGATATACTCGCAAGAAGCATTCGTGTTTGGGCAGCTTTCTACACCTCTGTGCCGGCAGATTTGTACGATTGGAAGTTGTTTCAGTGTGGAGAGATATGAACACGTGTATTGTTGGGTAAAAATTTGCCCTTTGATGTCACGGATAGTTCTCATTAAAGGTACGAGTCATGGTTATGTTCGTAAAAGAGGGTTAGAAATCCCCTGTAAAATCAAATAAACATGTCGTTATAATTACTGCTATTTCCATCTTGTATAATGGGCTAGACTAAATATCTACTCTTGTAAGAAACAATGTATATAACGGCAATTTTTTTCATTTACCAATTAACCTGTCGCCATATGACTTAAAAAGAAACAAAGGTAATTTTTAACTAGTTAAAATTTTAAAAAAGATTTGTATTTACTTTATACATTTGTGCTGTCAAACCCTAGTGATCTTTCAGTAAACCCTTGAACAATGAATGCTGGATTGTGTCCAACGTTATGATGGCGGATAATGTCGGATGTGGCATTGTGTAACATTGGTGAAAAAGTTTGTGTAACTTGGAATTTGCATGCTGGAACTTGGTAAATGGCATTGTCATTCTGGAGGGACGGGCCAGCATCCAGGGGAGAAATAAAGTAAGTATAATTTCTTGAATATTCCAATGAATAAAAGTATATTTGAAATGTTATTCAATAAAATTCGATTAACATAAATAATAATTTCATAAACTATAGATAGTATAGTTAGGTAGCAGATGGAAGTTTAATGGTTCTACTTCGTACAACCCCTTTGCCTGAAACATTGCACTTATACGCCACATCTTCAATGTACCAAAAGAACTTAAACGTCACTATATGACTTAAAAACGTAACAAATTAATTTTTATATGTTTATTTTAAAATGTTTGTTTAAAAGTAAATATTTACATTATTCAGATAATTTTCACCGGCCCTCCATAGGTCTATATATTTTGCACTTAAGTACACATCTGCAAATGAAGCTGGAGAGTTGCTATGTGATATAATAGCTGTGAGTACTGGAGAAATGAAAGACTTTGCAAGACAACCAAGAAATTGATCAAGACTGTATCGATTCTTCGAAGATTCCCGGTGTGTTGGACTTTTTTTCCATTCCGAATGTTTCCCTGGTCACGCGGTTTATTGTGCATTTTTACTTTAAATATTTAGCATATTGTTTATTTTGTTGTCGTTATAATATATCTGTGGTCTAAATATCACAATTTATGTATTTCCAATGTTATTAAAACATGCATAGTTTAATTAGCAATTTCTCCCAAATAAAAAACGTATGCCCCTTTTATTTCTATTTTGCGTTTTTCCAATTGTTACAATATGTGTCCTAATAATCTATCAGTTTTGCGATTCCTGGCCACGCGGAGTCGTCGGTTATTTTTTTTCGCTAAAATGTAAACCTATTTTATCTTGTGTTGCAATTAAAAATCTGTTTGTCTTATATTCGTTGAAAAGGTATTTCCAATGTTACTAACATGAAAATGAAAATTACAATTACTTCCAACCCAATAAATACTGTATGTGTCCCTTTAATTCTATGAAAATTCTTGTTTTCAAATTGTCCCAACATGTGGTTTAATATTTTCCGTTGCGTTGTCCTGGATACGCGAGTCGTCGCGTTAATTTTTTTCTAAAAATATTAACATATTGTACTGTTAAAAAAGAATGTTGTCTAATATTTATTAAAATTGTATCATTAATGTTACTATTTGATATGTTTTTAATAAGATTACTCCAATCCAAATGGGAAATACAATTAGTGTCCTGTATTTCTTTTAATATTGCGGTTGTCAAAAATGTTGTCCTAATATTTCAAGTTCCGATGTTCTGACCATGCGGGACGTAATGTTATTTTTTCCTTTAAATGTAAACGTATTGGTACGTGTGTTTGCAATTATTTTCTATTGTCTAATATTTGTTTAAATGCATTTCTAATGCTACTAATGTAATATGTTTAAACCCCCAATTACTGCCATCAAAAAACAATGGTGTCCCCTATTTCTATTTTGCTGTTTTCCAGTTGTCAAATATGTGTCATAATAATACCAGTTGCGATGTCCTGGCCGCGCTGGCCATCGGTTATTTTTCGCTAAACTATACACATATTGTGTTGTAATTAAAATCTGTTGTCTAATACATTGTGTTTGTTTAAAAAAGTATTTACAATGTTACTAACATGTATATTTAAATAACAATTACTTCCTTCCAAAAAAAATACTGTATATGTCCTTTGATTCTATTACAATTCTGGTTTCAAATTGTCCAACCCGTGTCAAAATATTTTCGCGTTGCGAATGTCCTGGCTACGCGTTGTCGTCGGTTAATTTTTCGCTAAAATGTAAACATATGTCTCTTTTATTGTCTAATATTTATTATTTGTATTACTTATGTTTACTAATTGATATGTTTCAATCAAATTTTTCCCTCATCCAAATAAAATACCTTTAGTGTCCTGTATTTTCTTTATGGCCATGGCCATGACTGTTGGTAGAATTTTTTGATATAAACATTATGTAAATGGAATGTTCATTATTACCTTTTTCCCCTTGATCTGATTAGCCTCTAATGTTATGAAATGTATTAAGATATGAGAAAACAGATGGTTGGATTCATCTCCGTGAGCAGCTTACTAGTAGTGACTATAATGTCAAAAGATGTTTTTTGATCCATAAGGAACAGATTTCATTACTGATGGAGGTAAAAGTTTGAACAAAATTTTAATTGCAAAAAAATGATAATGTTATAAATAATAATGAGATTGGAAAACAGTTTTCTATATAATGTACAATAAAGGCTTTTTTCAGTTCAAAAATTAGAATTTAAACAGAAGTATTTTGTAATTAGTTTCTGAACATTGTTTTTTTAATTATTCAGTTTTAGGATTTTTTAAAGGGGTTTGGGAACACCCTGGGAAGGGTTTATCAAGACTGCACATTCTTTCAGAGGACCGGGACTTATTTTCTCGCAAGAAGGGTTTTGTGTTTAGGCAGCTTTCACACCTCTGTACCGGCCCGGGAAATTTTAAACTGGGAAATTGTTTCATTGTTTAAAAGAGATGGGAAAGGGTAATTTTAGAAAAATTTTTTCTTTTCTTCCAGGTAAAAAATTTTTTAGTTCAAAACCCAAACTACAAAATCATTTATGGAAATATTTAAAGTGAATTGGTCCGAAATGATAAGACTATGATAACATCTTTTTTTAATTACTTTAAGATTACCCTTTTTAACCTATGTCAAAACTTGTAAAGTTTAAGAAATAATGTTTTATTCTCTTTTATGGTCATTGCCTATATGTTTATTAAAATTTTTAATCACATTTAAGGAGCTTGAGATGTGACTTGATGACAGAAACGAATAAGTAACTTTGTGTTGACGGCAGGGAAAAAAACAACAACTAACATGCTCGTATGTATGACTTTTTATGTTGAATTTTCATAAAATGTAAATAAATAAAAAACCCTTACAAATCTGACAATTGTAATTTGATTAAAAAGTTTTTTTGACAAAAAATAATTGGTTATGTGAATTAATTAAAGGTTGAGTAAAGATTGAAAAAATTCAAATTGTTTAATTTATTTAGGGGATAATCCAGCTGAGTGTTAAATCATTTTTGTTCTTTTAAGAAGTGGTTATAAAAGTTGTGCGCACTTAACAATCTGGGATGCTTTATTAACACTTGATCAGAGCATTTTTGCAAAAAAAAGTTACTTTTTGTAGATCTGAGCATTGTCAAGGAATAGGATATGATTTATCATTACAGAAATGTATTTATATATTAGTTGTTGGCATGATTTTAAGTAACTACGTACTTATGTTTTTCAGTGTCATATTTAGTTCAAATGTTTATCTTTAAGACATTTTAAAACGGCAAGTTTGCACCATGTTAATAATTTTTCTTTTTAATGAACTGTTTATTTTTTTAAAGAAATTAATGTTGAAGAAATAAGAAAATATATTAAACATCTTTTGCAAAACTTTTATTTAAGGGGAGCAGTGGTCTAGTGGTTAAGGTGTCTGTCTCTCAAGCCAAGAATCATGGATTTGAGTCCGACTCGGGGTCTCGATCATGATTCTACATATGACAGCAGTACTGGTTAGTTCCAGGAAGCGGACTTGAAAGTGATTGATATAAGGTGCAATTATAATTTGTTTCGCAATCGAGCTTAAATAATTAAGTTTAAACTAAAACCTTTATTTAATCAGTAAATACTTGTTTTTTACTATGAATGACATGAATCTGTTTTTTTTTATTTTTACAGGACTGATTCTTCATGACGGACGAGAAGTTTAATCGATGTTAAACATTTAATTCCGGAATTACACGTGTATGGACACTAAAGTGACATTTACAATAGAAACTGTCAGGCCACTGGATGGGGGAGAAGTGTAGCGATTTTGTGCGGACTCAAACCATCCAGTATATTGAAGTGAAACAGGGTGATTGTGATTGGACAAACTATAAAACTACACTTCTCCTAATGCTGCCTAGTTCTAGTAACTAGCATGTCCCAAGCCATGATAAAAGCAGAGGGGGAGAAATAAAGTTCATAGCTAATGTAATTTGTCTCTTTACATATACAATGTAAACGCAAAATATTGACTTGTCTTCAAACACACCATATTACTAAGGAGTATTGTAAATAATATTTTATCACATAACTTTAGTACCTATATTTCAAGAGTTTTTTCCCCTTTGATCTTAAATTTTGTTTAAAGTTTTTATTGGACAGGTCAACTGTGTTGAGAATGATTGCTGGCAGGATCCGTTTTTGCGAATCAAATTGAAGCTAATGTATCGCCTTTTAAACCTTAAGTCACTAGGACCATTCTACAAAAATTGCTATGCGCATGCTCTGCTTCAAAATACGACTTAACTTAAACGAAACATTAACATCGAAGTGAACAAATCGGTACAAGGAAAAGTCGGAAATATTATTTACGTTACTTAAAACTATACGAGCAACGGTTCACCCCGTTCTTTCAATCCTTTAAACTGTATTAATTGATTATTGTTTTCTGATACCGAAAAACAGTAACAGTGGACATTACAGCTACAATATCACCATGCACTATTGTATGACTCAGTGAACTGAGAACCGAAATTTTGCTGCTCCTTTAACTTTTGAACCAGTATGACTAAATTATAACGCAACGGAGAATTTTTGGCGCAAATGGCACAAATTTAGCTCAAGTTTGATTTTCTTAAAATATTGTGGTTTGAGGCATGCAGCTATATATAAAGTTTATTTCAATCAAATGAGCTATACATTTGTTTTATGTAAATCTGGGACTTAAAATTGTTTGATTAACATATATTATTTCGGTTTTAGAAAATCTCTGTTGCAGAGGAAATTTTTTTCATATACTTTCCAAAACATTAATCAAAAATTTGATTATTGAATTTTACAAGAAACTCAGTTTGATAACATAACATACATTGTTCCCTTTGTAGAAAAATATCCCTAATGCGCCAAGAAAATGTCCATTTCTCTGGCACATTATATTTCAAAACATTAATAAAGTTTCCTTTTAAAAGGAAAGGCTTGCTCAGTTGCGCCATCATTCCTTCCTTTTAAAATTGTTTTTTTTTGGTTTCAATTTATTATCACAATTTTTTTGAATTACGGTATTTGTATATCATAAAGGGTTTATTTAGTTGTTTTTTTCTCGAAAAAAAAGTTACACTTTTAAAGGGAAAGGTAGGGTAAACCCAAGACTGGACGAGCACCTGTGCCCATTTGTTTGAGCACCAGTGTTATGCGTGCAAATTTGGACCAAATAGGGACCAGAAGTCCACTGATTATAACTGAACAGGAACATGCTGACGATAACAGTAGCAACTTTTTTTTGTAATAACGAATATTTTTTTGTCAAAAACGATTCGAAATATATTCTCTATTGTATAAAACTAATAAAGAAAATAATGAATCGTAAAAATACTAACATTGGCTCTCACGTGGAGATCAATCTATCATACTGAATGAAGTGTGCACATTTCATTTCCACTTTTTCGCAGAGAGAATCATTCGTTTTGGCAGTTGCTAATTTCATTTATAAAGCAGCTTTAGAGACAAGTAAATGCACTAAAAGACTTCGTTACGTGGTACCAATTAATAAGCATGTTAATGATATGCATGTGCTATTTTTAGATTACCTCACCAAGACGTTTAAACTATGTCAGGAGATCTAAATATAACTTGATCATGCACTAATATTCTGCGTGATTCGGTCACGATCGACTGCCCTTTGGAGACGGAATACTACGACAGTAATCATTCTCTATTGTATAAAACTAATAAAGACAAAAACCAATTATAAAAGAAACTTTTGCGTCTTGAAAAAGAATCGGAGCTACCTCGGCTATTATCCTTAATCCGAAGAGTGACGGAAAGGGCCGAAAAGTTGCGATTGGCACGATTGCTGCTTGTTTCCCGTTCAATCATGCACTAACAAATGTAAGCAGGAAACCACCTAAACGGAACAACTTATCCAAAACAAATGCAAGCCAAAAATGAAGCATAAACAAACTTTAATTATGATACTATATTCGTACTATTTAGTTAAATAATTGTAATTTATAAACATATATTGTGATCGTTATGCAAAATATCTCCAAATATTTTCGAATTAAATAAGTCTTCCACAGCTGCAAAAATTACCTCTCGCATGCTTCTTTTTCAAGAAGCAAACTTGTTCCATCTTTGTATTTTTGTTCATCACCAACGTTAAATATGACAAGGCTCATAAGTCCAATATCTTTTTCATAATAATGATCACTAATATTTCTATATAAATTTCCCTGATAATTCCCTTATTTTCCCCTGACTCGACTTTATAAGTTGATGAAACTTTCCTTAAGTGGTTAAGTGTTTGCCTCTCAATCAAGGGATTGTGGATTCGAGCCATAGTCTGCAATTACTGGTATTGGTACTGCATTACTGTCTTAAAAACGTGGTATTGCGAGTACCGATGTCATAAATTATAGCATTTTTATTCCATTCGTGGAAATAATTGAAATTGTACTAAATAAAAAATGTAGCCTGAGAGGATACAAATTGATTATAAGAACTGAAATTAATCTTTTTTGTTGTACATATTGTTTTTATGTGTATCTGTATAAGCAATAGAAGGTGTGACGATGTTCAACTGGTGCAGCCGAAACACGTTTTGCCTAGTCTAGCAAGAGGTGATACAGTAAAACATGTGCAAAAGTTTATTTCATATGTTGTAATTTCATATTACATTGCATTATGTGCGATTAATGACTGATTTCTCAGTATTTACAACTATATTTCTACTGCGTTACTAACGCAGTTAAGGCTATTTATGCATATTTTGACCACTTTTTGGTAATTTACGTGGTTTGTTAGTGCCACTGATAGTGTGTAAATTGCTTCCTTTTAATTACTTCACAATATTACACATTCAAATACATTTTCAAAATGTTCATATATATAAGCATGAATCTGGAGACGTGCTACTTTTAAAGTTATTATTGTATTGATCCCTTTAAACCTTATTATATTATAATAATGTATATATTTGTTAAGTTTCTCTTTTAAATGACCGGGTCCTACTGCTTTGCAGTAGGACTTTTTATATGTTAATATCATGAATAAATCTATGAAAAAAAAGAAAGTCTGCCTTTTAATAAAGGGGCGGACAACTCTTTGTCCCTTTCTCGTATGTGAATATATTAATATGTCCTCGATGCGTGTATGTGGTCGCTCGGTCGAACATATGAAACAAATCAACGTGTTTAGAAGTATTTTGTTACGAAAACATTCTGTGGCGAAATCTTAATATAACTCATAATAATGAGTTATTCACTTTTATATAGGAAATATAAAAACCTGATAAGGACTTTGTCACTCTAAATTAGGAGATTTAAAAGCCTAATTAGGACTTTTTAGAAATGAAAAAGATTCGAATATACATTTAGTTACTCCCAGTTACAATTATTGAAGATTTTTAACTCCTAATTAGGACAACGAGCCTTATCAGTAAATTGAAGCTATCAATAAGAAGTGGAGGCTTTGTTTGTCTTAATTAGGAGTTGGGAGGTCCAAATTAGGAATGGGAAAACGAGTAACAAAATACCAGAAATTATCCACACGGTAATTTTATAGCAATGAAACTGAAAATATTTTAGTAATAAGACTATACCAACCAAGTTTATAACTTACCTGTACTAATCAGGAAATTTTAGATTTCTGTCGACACAGGCGCCCGTTACACGGTGTGAAATTTTTGTTGAACAGCGTCGGTTGTTTTAATATTGTTCGTTTGATTTTTTTTAATTTTCATATTTATTGTATTCATATCAAAAATAATAAATTTTATTATGATTTTAGACCATTTTAATTGATTAATTATGTAGTAGTTCTGTACAACCAATACCAGTTAGTATAGGACCATTGTGTCTTTGATTGCCAGTGTAGGCTTAATATGTCAACATATTTCATAAAAATAACAACCAAACGAAGAAGAAAAAGATACAGAAAAGTCTTTAATGTGCATTAAAAATAGAGCTGCGCTTTCTGTTCAATGTATTGGCAACCTTCGATGTCTTTTTTAGTATAGGCTTCTCAACAAACCATCCCTTCAAAAATCTTATATACTCTGGACTAGAATATTACCACACATTTTTTAATTTTATTCTACATTTGCGGATATTGTGTAAAAAAGAAAGAAAAGAAAACTAACATTTCATTGGCTTAAATTAAGCACATGTATAAAAACCCTTAATGAGAAACGTAATATTTAACGTTTAATTGACATTACCAAATCTAAGAATGCAATGAACGTTTTGTTACGTCATAATAATCAACAGCGTCATCAACCGTTTGTCAACGTCGTAACTTAACAAATGGACGCGTCAATAAATGCAAATATCTTCGTTAATCATGCCGTATATGATTCCACAATAAGAACAGTAAGAAATATTTTTTTTTTTAAATTTAATACTACATGTATGAAAATATTGTTTATTAAACATTTATTATTATTTGAAGTACATAATTATATGTGTTAGGTGCAGAGCTTGTGTCCAGTATGAACTCGTACATGCGGTCTACAAAGCTGTGTACACACGTACGCGTACACAATAATTGTATTATTCTTTTCCGGAGTGTTTTATATACACAATTTTGGTTTTGTATTAAGTATTAATTTTCTTATTAAACTGAATAACTTTTTATAGTTATTGACTCTCTCCCCAACTGTCTTTCTTTTTCCACCCTCGTGGCTTCTCCAAATTTTGCTGGGTGTCCTCTGGCAGTATTGCTTGGTTGCGTAGGTGGCTGCCTTCTTTGATCGTCGCCTTGCATTGTATATCTATTTTCTTATTTTTAAACAATGTGTTTTTAAAATATTGCTTTGATATTGATATGCGCCGGTAAATCAACCTACTTTCGTTTTCGGAATTAGTGTCCTATCACCTTATACCGTTAAATTTTAATCTACGCTTGTATGTATAGCTTTAAACTTATCTTATTATCATAATATGACTTACCTCTTGTGTCAATTCATCTTAAATTTGTTAATATTCTTTATTTTCTAAGATAAACACATGTATTGTTATTTGAGTCCGCCATTTTGTATGCTTCTTTGAGATTACGTCATACATGCACTAAAGTGACGTCATACTGAATTACCAGCTCTGCTTGATTTTCAATGCGAGGTTTTCGGCGGGAAGTGTTTGAATCAATGTTTTTGTATTAAATTATTGATAGGCGCAACATCTACTACTCACTCCTTATTTTCGTATTTTGAATATTGTAATAATTACCTGTGGTAAATGTACGCATTAATTTCATTTCTATTCATTGATATATTGATTTATTTATTAACTGTTTGAGGTGTCGGAACTGTTTGTACTCCTTATGGGTCCCCTTTTATTTTTGTTTGAAATGTTGACAAACATTGTTGTTTATGTTTGAATCGCGTGTATAAAAGGCGCTGCATTACTGTTTGAAGTCACTCCGCAGCTTGGAAAACTCATAGTAATATATTTACGTTTCTCGTACTGATCTTATTCCAGAATACGTATTTAACTTAACGATTTAATAGATTTTTACTTATATTGAACTAGATCTATCTTATTATTTTTAAGTAAGATAATTTTTAGAAATACTTTGAACATAAGTTGTTTACTTCGGAACTTAGGCATTTCAGTAGCAAACGCTCAGAATTTGTTGAATCAGTTTGGTTTACATAATAAATTACGCTTTAATTTAGATCGCTTTTAAAATATTTCATAAGTAAATTGTTGTATAATTCTCCTTTAAACATTGTTTAGCCACCGTCACTTCATATTTGTTCCATAATTTTCATGACGAATACTTTCAATCTTACACAATAAGAGAATGTTGATCTGAATATCTGTTTATTATAACAACATTTATATACTAATGATTGAATGTGCATAACTGAATACCTCCAATAAAATTCGTTAAACTGTTATTCTTAGTTCATTATTGATCAGATTTTAGTTCTTTAAAAGGCGTATAACCCCCTTATAATTATAAGTCTACTTGTCTTTGCTGCGGGGTCAAACAATATACACGTTACTGTTCGCCACATGTCCACGCAAAAGCAGAAGTCCCTGATATATAGAGTAAGCCCGATTTCCCATGTCCAAGAGGGCCAACACGTAACAATATTAATCCAGTTTGATAGACCACATATTAAATCTAGAAGAAAGAGGCGACGTTAGAATAAAATTTAAATAAACTGTTCAAAGAAGGGCAAATACATTATACAAACTCAGCGGTGTAGAATTATATATTACATCGTCACAAAACCACTGTACACATTCCGTGCGATTGCATTTATCATCAATTTTGAGAAATAACCCGGGTAAACAAAGATGTATAATAAATCTAGAAGTTTTAATAATATAGATTATTTATTTTTTATTCAGATGTCAATCAGCAGAAAGGAACTATTAAGCGTACAGCTTAATGTCTATAAACCAGCCCGTGAGAAGTACATTGACTATTTCCTGGCAGCGGTCGGTCCAGGTCGCCAGCTTGGTAACGAGGACCCGAACATTGCACCAAGATGTCACCCTGTCGGTCATCATTTCTGAACAAAGAAACGTTGGTCAGTATAATCGCATCGACATAACATTATATATGCATTGTATAATTAAAATGGAGAAAATAGGAACCCCTACAAAACGGCAAAACGAAAAAATTGAAAATGTTGCAGGCTCATTTGATTGAGTCTGTTCATGAACGGTATTTTATTTGAAAATGCAAGTTACCGACCACGCCCCCCTAGCACCGGCTTAAGCAGATTTCAACATTAAAACATATTTAGGTAAAGTGTTAAATTTAGAAACATCCATAGACGTGTTTAAAGTCGGATACAAACAAAAATCGGCCCCAATATAACGTTTATTCCTTTTCAATTTTTAAGTGGAAACCAAATTTACGCAATTTAACATAGTCAAGAATGAGTCACTTTGCGAGTTGATTGTATTATATCAAATGGCATCTACTTTCCAGGTTGCCGAAAGAGACAAATGTGTATTTCAAATTCCTGCTCGTGAAAAAGTCACCAAATGATGTAATAGAACTAGAAGATATAATTCCCCACAGGTTGTACGTTGGTAACAAAGCACAGAACAAAATTAGTGGTCCACGAAGGTTCGAAGTTTTGTATGAATGATTGAATGATTTTGTTTTTGTTGTCCAGTATATTTAGCGGTCATATCGCTCCATTGTGTATCTAATTATTCAAAAGCTGAACAATTCTTGCTTGAAATGAGATATATAACAATACTAGTATTTTTTCGTTTTATTTTTATTGTATTGCGAGCTTACACATTTTCATCTAAATTGTAATTATTTCATTTAATAATTCGATTAATTTTTTTCACAATGCATTCAAACTATAAATATAAACATATGAAACGAGTTGAATTGGATGTAAAATTATTATTGAGAATATGTATTTTCTTAGATTGTGAAGGAAACCTAATGGGAACCCATGGCAGAAATAACGAATCATTGCATATCCACAGTTTGATCATAAAGCGCTCTAACAAAGTGCATGTCACTCATTTAACGTCCTCAACAGATGTAAACCATACACCACAAACAGTAAATATAACAAAGTCACAACATGATGAAACAAGTAACGGTAAGTAAGCTTTATCCATTTCTTTCATGACACTTTGTTTTAAAAAGACCTTGAACAAAGTATACGCATTTGATATAAATCAGTGCGCTTGACCATCAATACTTTGCCATGTGAATGTTGTTAATAGTATTTTAGACACAATTCTGTTTAAGAAATTTGTCTGGAGATAAAACTCGAAAACATCTGGGTGGGGGAGTGGGACTCTGTACACATTGAGCATAGTTTTGTTACAAAGATATCCTTATATAACGAATTAATTGACATGAAAAAATATATGTCATTTTTATAGTTCTTTTTAAATGCTATTTAAATGCTTTTATAACTGACAACATGACTGAGTATTCTTAAGATTTTAATTCATAGAATAGAAATAATTTTGACAAGTTCTATTGCTTTTAATAATGATGCACGTTTGTTAAATCGCTTTTCTTTGGATAGTCGTGATGTAATTATAATCTATATACACAACTTCAATCAATTTATTAATAATTAACGCAAGCTATTAAGGGTTTATGCTGAGACTTGTAACTAAAATGTATTCAAACACCGGAAATGACAGATGTTGTTAATTAGTACCGCTCAAGAAGGTGCTAGAGGGCGCTTTTTCTTTTTCCCTCAGGTACAGACTCAATAATACTGAGTCCGCAATTTTCATGGAATTTTATTACTTTTTAATGCGTCCGAGGGATAACATTTTTCCAGATATTAATTCTTTTGATAGGATAGTTAATTCATATCTAAAGATTCTACGATTTGGATAATACGTATATCAAGAGTATATTGAATGTGTGCGTATGCTTAATTCTGAATTTATTAAACGAGTTAAATAAAAAAAATTAACGCGAGACTCTTGCAAGCATATGCAGTCAATGAATTCAATAAATTAAGAATGAAGCTACACGAATATAATATTCTACTCAGCAAACACAAGACGTCACACTGACGTCAGATTTAAGTCAGGTTCTGACGTCAGATGACGGTCGAAAAAAAACGGTCGGATTTGAAAGTTTTTTGACGTAATAATCTGACGTCAGGTAGACGTCTGAATATAACCATTATCTAACCATTTTCTTACCAAAATCTGACCATTTTCCGACCAAAATCTGACCGTTATCTAACCAGTTTCTGACCATTTTCCGACCTCATTCTGACTATTTTCCGACCTAAATCCACCCAGTTTCTGATTATTTTCCGACCTCAATCTGACCATTTTCCGATCTAAATCTTAACCCTTTTCTGCCCTTAATCTGACTATTTTCTGACCGTTATCTGATCATTTCCCTTATCCTTCTTGTTTTACCATGTTATAAATATTTTCTGACAAATCCATAAATTTAATTTAAATAAAGTGAACTGATCTTTTCGTTCATGAAAATCTGGAATATTCACTTTATCAATGCATCCCGATTCCTGACGTACGAAACGCCTACAAATTTGAATTTTCCATCCACGTGGCTGTAGATTCGAATTACAATTATGTTTTCTTTCATTTTTCTGTCACTATGATTTAATGTTAAAGCACTATTAAAACTCGTGATTTTGATATATATAATGTACCGCAAATGATAATATTATAAAGTTAAATGATTAGAACTCGTAAACAGATCTGTGGCTATAAATAGATTTCATATAACAATAACACATGTAACTTGCCTATATACAGCGCCACCTATATGTTTTATTAGGTTGCAGCGCCGCGCACTTGGTCTTCAAAAGGCACTTGTATATGGCAGAAATAAAGAATCATTGCAGGTGAAAAATCAAAGATAAATCTACAAATATACATATACACTTAATTTGTAAGCCAAATAACATTTGAAAAAAAATGTTTAAATGATTACAACAGCGGGTAAGGATTTTTTTTGTAATTTTTTTAACTACCGTCAGGACACCGACCAGATCCTGACGTTAGAACGACGTCAAAAAGAAACGTCTAATAGACGTTTGCTTTTGGACGTCAGATTTACGTCGTATTTTGGTCGCCGACGTCGTGACCAAAATGTAACGGTAATCCGACGTCATTTCAACGTCATGTGTTTGCTGGGATACATATATATTTATAGAAAACTCGCACGAAAAATCGGCACCCCGCAGCCGGGACTCGAACCACGGGTCTCTGGATTGCCGGTCCAGTATGCTAACCACTACACCACAGCGGCCGTTGCTTATTCTTCATGCTATATATATTTAAGTTTTTTTTAACTTTATTGTGACGTCATCACTTTTATTACCATAGCGGCGATTTTTCTATGTATAATTTCCCGCTCATGACTTTCTTTCTTTCATATATATATAATTATCACATACCAAAATAAGATTTGTTTCCAGAGAAAAAAGTATAACAACGCTAACATTCAGTGGTCTTTACGCTATGTTGGTATAATGCTAATAAAGCACGTAAAAATATATGCACTACCGTGCAATTACGGAGTCGAAAAAGCGACACGGATATGTGATAAATAGCCTTATTGAATTCCGACATGTCATTTTCAGGATTGCAGCAACTGCACGACCACAATAAAAACAGTACACAACCGCTTCAGATAGATTTGAAGAAAGGGAAAACACCAAAACTACCATGTGAGGTGATACGAAAAGGAAAGGTTCACACAGTTCTAAACCTCCAGGGGAAAAATTAAAGATAAATCTACCCATGATGCTTGAACTTAAAGATTCGTCCTTGAAAATAGTCTTCAACGGTATGTTTGTTATGAATCCATTGGCATTGCCTAGCCCGTACACAGCTCTTGAAACAGTTAATATGAATAACCCAGATTGCATTGCAAATAAGTGGTTTAAATATAGACAAAGTTCTCAGTCGTATTATTTGTGATGCAACTTACATGGATAATAAACTAATAAATGAGTTTATACGTCATGTAGGAAAAGAATCGTTTCAGCAAATTCAAGTACAAAACAAGAAGAAAGTTCAGTTGGTTAAACCTTTTAGCGTCACACATTGTGATGTGGAGGAGATTTCTCACGGCAGCATCACTGCGACCATTAAGGCATATGAAACTTCAGGAAAAGTTCCAGCTTTGCCGAACACATCTACAGATAAATGTCCTATAACTACAACAACAGGCATAAATAATTCTTTGTTTAATTTTAGTGTTATAAAATAATGAAATATTCTATACAACCACTTTTTCATAATCCATTATATTTTTCTCTTTTTTTAACATGAGTAAGCTTGTAATTTTTTTTGCACACTACATAAAACCATCAAGTACATATTCTTGTTTTCAATGACAACTAAGATGAATTGACGTTGTTTTGTATCTTACTGCACTATCGTTTCTGATTTAAATCGCTTTAAACTATTAAATTTTTATTAATTAATTTATTAAATTTAAATCGCTAGAAAGAATTATATTTTGTCTTTCAGAAACAGGGCAACCCGATATCTCCAACAAGGTAACAAACACCTTACAAGTGGATTAAGCTCACAAGAAGATACTTGATGCAAACGGCATTGATGATATTGCAGACGACAACGTTATTGAAGCAGCAGGAGCTATTAATGATAGAGATAACAAAAGTACACTGTTCCCTTTGATTAAGTGGCTCATTTTTATGGCAACTGGCGCAGCGGTTGCTGCATAAATCGGGTACTGTATGTTCAGCATATTTTAAGACGATTAATACAAAAATGTATCATTTTATATGTCTTTATAGATCCAAACATTTTGTGAAAAATATGTATGATCAATGAATTAAATAAAAATGCACGACTTAACTAATCATTTTCCTTGTCATTCCTTCTTTGATATTGTAAGCTAAGTAAAAACTTGTTTTTATAACCACTTTTACTGATAGAAGTAAATTTCAAAATTTCTTTATCCAACCCTGAAGAGCACTAGATTTGCTAGATATAACAACAAAATTTTCCTTGAAAATATTACAAATGCTCCTGTCACTGGTTTTCGCTCCTGTCAGGATTTAAATCCAAAATGCAAACTGAAAACAGCCTGTCATGGCTACTTATATTGACTCTAAAATGGCCAGGACTGTCATAATTGACCAATCATAACATTCCCTGTGTCCTGGCAGTCTGGCAGGAAAGACAGGAATTTCTTAAAATGACAGCCATCTTGACAGAAATAATTTAGAGAATGTAAATTTGAAAAAATGTGCTGTCAAAACTTGTAAATAATACGGTATATAAGGTCAATATAAGTTCAACTTGGGTTTTCCAACGCAAATACAGTTTTACAATGAAACGAAATTGCAGTTATGAATATTTGATCACATTAATTTGTAAACTTGTCAAACTTTCCCATTTACAATGCTGAACTACTTAACGCATTGATTCACAATACTTAGTATTTGTTTACTAGAAAATGGTCTTATTATCAAATAGCACCTCAGATAATTATTGCATAATTTTTATATGTATGCGTATCCATTGCGGAAGTCAGATGGTGCAATGTTATTGGCTGAAAAGTTTATGAATATAGTTGACCGGCAGTCGTGGGTTAACTTAATTAAAAAGAGACAGTCTCGAGCTATAATTGCAAAATTACATATGCACAATTAAAGTTTTATTTAAACATATTTTTTAACCAAGTACAATATTAGAATTTGTTTTTGTTATTGCTTATGCTATCACACTCTTGCATGAAACTTGCGCAAAACATGCTCACGCAGAATTTACGTATATTTTGAAAGGTATAATTCTGGCGAAAGTAGAAATGAGCACATTACCTGGTAGAGTATAACACATTATCAGAAGAACAATCTTATATCGTGATCTATGATTTTCTGTATAAAATAAGAATGGAATTACAGGCACATGCAGGTCGTGTTTATTAAAGAATACATAACAAAAGCTGAATGCAGTCAATAGTTTATTGTAGAAACGAATAACATATGAAGTTCACTGTTTATTAAAGAACTTGATAACTATCACTTATTATAGTTAATAATGTATTCAAGGGAGGAAAAAAGCATTAAATGAAGTTAAAAAAATGGGTCAAAGACAGAAAAGGCCGGGTTGCATTTGTACACTTAATATCATGAGGCTGTGATGTTACGAAAAGAATTTACCATTGACCGATAAATGTCGAAAATTTAATTCAGTGGGTAAACAGGAAGTGGATTAGCTACACACCTTAAATCGAATCCCACTGTATGGGACCATGTGTCAATGCTGTATGCAAAATATCAAGAGGCTGTGATTAGTAGTTTCTGAGAAAAATGTTACGAAAATTTCCTACCATTGACCATTAATGTGAACAGGAAATGGATGACCAACAGACCTGAAATCAAATCCTACGGTTTGGGACCATGTGTCAATGCTGCATGCCAAATATCAAGAGGCTGTGATAAGTAGTTGCTGGGAAAACTGTTACGAAAATTTCCTACTATTGACCATTAATGTTGAAAAATTTTAACTTATTTAACTAAGTGGATAAACAGGAAGTGGATGAGCGACAGACCTGAAATCGAATCCTACGGTATGGAACCATGTGTCTATGCTGTATGCCAAATATCCAGAGGCTGTGAAAAGTAGTTGCTGAGAAAACTGTTACGAAAATGTCCTACCATTGACCATTAATGTCGAAAAATTTAACTAATTTAACTTAGTGGATAAACAGGAAGTGGATGAGCGACAGACCTGAAATCAAATCCCACGGTATGAGACCATGTGTCAATGCTGTATGCCAAATATCAAGAGGCTGTGATAAGTAGTTCCTGAGAAAACTGTTACGAACATTTCCTACCATTGATCATTAATGTCGAAAAATCTAACTAATTTAACTAAGTGGATAAACAGGAAGTGGATAAGCGACAGACCTGAAATTAAATCCCACGGTATGGGACCATGTGTCTATGCTGTATGCCAAATATCAAGAGGCTGTAATAAGTAGTTGCTGAGAAAACTGTTACGAAAATATTTTCCCCGCCCGCCCGCCTGCCCGCCCACCGCCCGACATTCACCATACTATAACCCGGATTTGCACCAGTGCAACCCGGCCAAAAATTATTTATCATACCTATATTCATTATCTATTTCTTTAAATTAAAGGCATTCAGTGTTATTTATTCTGGTGTTTCTTATTGAATTTACTTGGTCGATCCAGGTAACAAAATTTACAAAATTTATAGGAGCCGACAGATTCAAATCATACCTAGCCTGTCATGCCATATACGTACTCTTGTGGTTCTACCTACATTACCACTAAGACTTTCATTCTCTGACAATACTTTTTATATGAGAATCATCGTCGTTCTTGCAGAACATAAACCGCTTTAGAAGACTGTATTATAAAAGATAAAAAAAGAAGACTGTATTATGTAATTAAATGATCATAATTCAATGCATAATATAACAGTTCTTCGTTTGGAAATAAAGGCAACTGAAATTCAACGCTTGTACAATAAGCATGTATACATATCTTAATGGCCATGCTTAATTGGAAGACGATTACCTTATTGACGATTTTTAAGCGAATAAATTCCATATCCCATCGTATAATGTAATATAGGGGTTGTGAAGCATATCTAAGTATCCTAATACTGACCTTCAAAGTGACTAACCATGCCCATGTTATTAATACAATGCTTTTCAAGAGTATCAACTATTTTATAGTGAATGTTGATTCTTGTAAAATTTTGGACTATTACGTGACTCTCACGAAAGAAAATATGCCTATAGAGCTGATAAATTAAACACGACCGAACTCACTTGCAGGACCATCAATTCAATTCTGAGATATTTGTGTGTCTCAAAGTGAAAAGTGGCACTATCATGTTGCTTATATGCTTAAAGGATACACTTCAATAAGATTTGATATTTTTCAAATACCTTTTATTTTATTTAAATATATACTATGTTCATCTTTCAGTAAAATTTTTCAATCAAAGAAATTTGTTAAAACCTATGAAATCCTTACTGAATATGTCTAATTGGAATAAAAAAAATGAATTAAATATGTATTCGAAATGGCGTTCCCTTTATTTTTTGTTTGTTTGTTTCATTTTACGCCTTTTCCCAACAGTATTTCAGTGATATAGGCGGGTAGTTCCTGGAGAGTTACACCAGTACTAGACTACCTTCCTCCGCGCTAGACGACTACCAAAGCATCTCCCGGGGATCGAAGCCACGCCAGAGATTAGAAATCATCGACTCTAACCCTTCGACCACGGAGGCGGTCAGGCGTTCCCTTTAAAAGGACAAGTAAAGTTGGTCTTTTCTTAAAATAACAAACAAACTGCCTTACTATAACATTACAAAAAAGCTATCACTTTGCTTGACATATATACATCTTAAAAATAGATGGAACAAAATAGATGGAACTTAAATGATTAAAAAAACTATTCTCTTGATAGATAAAGTAAAAGGTCTTGATACATACATTATGTAACCTTTAAAATTCCAGTTTTATATACTCGGTGTTATGCCCGCTTTCTAGTCAATGCAAATCCAGATGTTTTTATCACTTTAATTATGTATTTACCTACAAACAACATATTATACCATCTGATATTTAAAAAAATCTTCTTCCTTTTCTATAGACAATTCCAAAAAGTAAGCTAATTGTTATGAATTGAAAAAACTGTATTTTGCAAATTGCGTATAGCACTTCGATTGCATAGTGACCAAGCAGCGCACCATTTCATATATTGATAATTTGGAAACACGAGACATCCTTAATTAATGTATATGAAGTTAATACACTTTTGCTGTTGTCATTTCGACATTTTGATAGTAAAGTAACTCTTTCTGCAACATTACTTTACTGATGCAGGTTAATTGTCAAAAGCTCTCCCATGAAATGTACGGGTATGAGAAAACCCCTCCTATCTAGTTTACCGGTCATTTTCAGATGAAAAGGCTTTTGTCCTTAACCCAATTGACATGTGCTAAACAAACCTACAAAGACCTGCACAGTTGCAAAGCTAAGTTTTGATATATCGATCTTACTTAAAAAAAACGTTGAAATAATAGCCATTTTTTACAAATCCTTACGTTTTCCGTCGTATTCTCATAACGGTTTCTTTAAGCGAATAATATTGGTCCCAACACGTGGCCCAAACGACACCATTACCGTATTCTGTGTTAGAACCTCCCAAATACAAACCATTTAAATTGCTTGCGTGACACGTTCTATACCACCAAGCACCATTGTAATCAACAGCACAATTTTCGCTTCCTTTTCCGTCATTGTCATTGTCGAACGTGGAGAATCTCCAACCGTTATGAAAGGCCAAAGAATCCGCACAGCTACCATTATATCCTGAAACTGACAACCTGAATTTGTCAGTCTCGTCATTGATCTTAAATGTGGAATATTCGGCATAAGCTGATGCGGGTGAAACATTATCTTTTTCAAACGTTTCCATTTCTATATAAAGTTCACTTCCAATTTTTGTTAGTATATTAATGTATTTAAGACCAAGCCAGTACTCGCCTGTTGTGTTCCCAAATCCATCCACGTATTCATCCCAACCTCTATAAAAGTCCACAGATCCATCTTGGCGTCGCTGTATAATAGTCCATCCACCATTGGACATATCACACCACACGTCAATATTCACACCTTCCGTCAGTTTAATAACATACACACCGTCTTCGGCATAGCCCAGCTCATAAAGGGATAAACAGTCAAAGACACCTGGTTGACGATGTATTCTATTGTATAATTCATTTGAGCTCTGTAAACGAAAACATTATCAGTTGATGTTGGAAATGATTTGAGAATTTCCTGAAATAACTTAAGCTTACAATGAAAAGGCAAACCTTTTTTTGTTTTACTTTACTCAGACATAAAATGGCAAGGCTTATAATCTGAATACGATGTTTTAAACGACAGAAATAAATGAAATAGAGAAAATAAGAATCCCTAAAGAAAGTCCAGCACGGCAAAATTGAAAATGTTGCAAGCTCGGTTTGATTGAGCCTGTTTATGAACGGTACTGTCATGTGCAAACTACCGTCCACGTATAAGACAATGTATCAAAATCACTAGTTATGCCTACCTGAATGTACGAAGTTAAAACGCATATTTTCTTTACTCCGTAAATAAAGCCTCTATTGGCATCAGCAGTTACATGACCTTCAGTATTTTCATGTTCCGAATTACACAGACACGTTTGATTGTTCTCAATGTAGAAAAATGCACCGTCTTGAACAATGATATTTACATGTAGATAAGGACATCCCTTGCGGCATAGTGACAAGTTTATCCCATTGAAATATCTCATTTACATTTGACAACATATACATCACTGTTTTACTAGAGTCCGTCCAGTCTTCACTAAAACTGAATCCAATGAGTAAATAAAGATTAAGGGTTTCCACAGTCCAAAATTTCATTGTGATATAAGTAAGCAGTTTTAGAATAACATATGTTTTTCGTAACTGTTGAACACAATTGTTTACCTCTTATTTACATTAAGAAAGCCCGTCTGGCTTAAAAACCTTTAAGTGAATGATTTAAAACACACACAAAAAGGAATTATTAGATAATCAGATATCATATGGATATGTTGATTAAAGAATATCTAATGATGCTACAATGGTCGTATCCTTAGAGAAATTACTTGAAGTATTTTTTTGCTCTTAACACATGACTGTTCATGATACGTATTGTTAATTAGCAATTCGCTTGTTAAGAATATATATAGCTTCATTAGAGTATGCCCATCTTAATGCATTACCTCCGCTTTGAAGGGTATTTTAATAGGCTAGAAGTACATTAAGTACAAACAGAGAATGCAAAATTTCAATTTTGCTGTTTTGAACTTTCTTTAGGAATTCCTATTTTCTCTATTAGAGCTGTGGGTTTAAACACCAGAAGGGTCAACTTTTTTTTTCATTTTAAAAAACAAAAACACCCCTCACCCAAAAAAAAATCATTCATGTATAAGGGTAATAAAGAAGTGTTTTTGTATAATTATTTAAATGATATAGATATTTCTTGGCAAAAAACAAAAAACAAAAACAAATATGGTACCTGATATGTTATAAAATCAAAACTACCCCATGTACACAGTAAAAGTAATAGTTTACAAGATTATTCCATATACGTTTGGAAACATGAGGAAAATTTTGAAAAAAGGCACTTAATTAGGTAAATTTTAGGGATTTTTTTTTAAAGTTAGGCTCTCTATGTAGGAAAATGGTCAAACACGTGATAAAATGTGTGGGGAAGGGTAACAATGTTTATATACATTTCATAAATTTTATTTTTAATAGAAACAATCCTTTTCTTATGCAGATTGTTAGCTGAATGTTACTTTTTGTTTCTTATCAAAAATAATTGGAAAACATTTTCCATAAGGATGTTATTGTAGATTATTTAAAGATTCATTATTTCTGAAAAAGGGCCCCTCTAACATCCTAGCTTAAGTTAAAAAAATTGGCAATAACTTGATTTCTGTACGGTAAAATTTGTTTAATTTGTGCTTAATTTGTCCTTTTAAGTATATATATGACTTATGTTGTCAAGTTTTCAGTTCCTTAAATTGCCCGTTAGGGTGGTCATACCTTAATATACGATGCATATAAACTGATATTTCTTATTCATTCTTTTTATTGCGGGAACATGGTAAAGTATAAATAATACAACATGTTACCATGAACATTTTGGAATTTTGAATTTAAAAACATTCAAAGATGTTTGATTTCTTTTGTGTTGAAGCAACCCAACCAGCTTACATCGATGGTTTTACTCAGGTGCCTTCCCCTGCCTGAGTACTGCATGGAAGGCACATAAGGTCTTCTTCCACCACTAAAGCTAGAAAGACTCAATGTTGAAGTGTCGTTTAGCCCAACCTTAAAATCATTCATTTTGGTCATAATTAAAACAATGTCATTTATTTGTACACTTACAAATGGGTAAATCCATAAACACCTTTAACTTTTAATAATCTACCATTGCACTTATGCATCGAATATATATATATATATACAGTAATTAAGATATATCAAAATATTACTTAAGAACATGCATATTGCGTCATTTAAGCCTGGAAACAGACTTTACTTCTATGGGATTTACCTTCTAAACATGCACTACGAAAATTAATTTTACTGCTTTTTCTTTTACAGTACAAGGTAAAGATATTGAAAATATCGGGATCTGTGTTCCGGAAACACGCCGAGACCTTGATTCGTATAATTAAACTTACAAAACTGCTTTTGATTTAGTACCAATTCTGTCACCAGCTGGTAAAAAAGTTATAAATAATCTAATAAAATTACTTTGTATTTAGTATTTGTACCAATCTTGAAAACAAAAAGTTCTAAATGTATTAAGATATACATGATATATATGATGATCTTTATCGAATAAAAATATACTTGAAATACTTGATTATACCTATTCATATTTAATTTTGTACTTTTTGCCACACAGGTACCATTCATGGTCGAACATTGCTTTGAGGCCTGCACGAAAACATTTACCACTGTCGTCCTTGACCCGACCTAAACCGAACCTTCAACATTTTCAATTTCCAATGTGAACCACCTTAAGAATTGCCACTTTTTAGCATCAATGACACATGCTCAAGTTGAGCTATTGAACTTATAACGGTTTAACTGACTGTATCACTGCTGTCAACGAACAGGCCTTAACCGAGCATGCAACATGTCAATTTGTCATTGTTATTGACTATTTAATGTTGTATTTTTACAGTCTATATGATTTATCAACAACATACAATTCTATAATCATATACGATATCATATTTAGGAAATAGATATCAATTCTGAGTGCATTGTTGTAGAATAATGCACGGTTTGAGTTCAAATGCGTAGTAATATAATCACGAAGGCCGATAGGCCTGAGTGATTAATTACAAAGCATTTGAACGAAAAACGTGCATTATTATACAATAATGCACGAAGAATTGATATCTATTTCCATTCTAATACGTCAAGAAAAAATATAATTTTTATTATAACGTTGACTTTATGTTTGGTGGTTGAATTTGTTTTCGCCTCAGAGTTTCCCAATAGAAACGTTCTTTAGAGGCCGTTCCAGTGGGTTGAAAAAAAAAACTGTTAAATCTACCGTTTGTAGAAACATTTTGAAAATAACGAATTTTGAAAACGTTGATACAACTTTGTTTGTTTATTTATTTCAGTTTATAATTTTCCCCAAGCGAAATACAAATTATTAAAAGTGAAATAAATGTAAAACTAAACTCGTTTGCGACATTAAATAGCGAACTTGATTTGATTGTTTTGCACGTGCTGTTTGGCGCTACATTGTGACGTCACGTAAACAACACTTTAAACGTCTGTACAGCGTTAACGAACTGGAATAA
>NW_026865328.1:0-80776 GCF_026571515.1 Ruditapes philippinarum
ATTGTTATGAATTTTTTAAAAGAAGATTATTTAAAGTTTTTTTCTTCGGTTGCCATGGCAACCAGAGTTCTGCATGGAATTAAATTCTTTGAACCAATTTTTAAAAGGTGACCACCAAAGGAACATTCCTGTGAAAGTTTGGAATGAAATTGGCTTAGTGGTTTATGAGGAGATGTCATTTAAAGTAAAAGTTTACGGACGGACGACGGACGACGGACGGACGGACGGACGACGGACGGACGCCGGACGAAAAGCGATCACAAAAGCTCACCCTGTCACTTTGTGACAGGTGAGCTAAAAACATATCGTCATAAATCTTGACTAGCTGAGATCTAATCCTGTTAGGGGAGATCACTGCGTTGGAGCTTGATCTGGTATGTTGATATCGTGTCAGAATCGTAATAATTAATTCAAACTTGACAAAATCACTGTTTGGTATATATTATTTCTTAATCATAGTTGCAATGGGTTGGGTTTCAATCTGAGGTGTCAAATCTGCCATTATGTAGTTTGTGTAGTAAAATAATATATTTTTAATGGATAATATGATGGCAGTGATGTCTTTGAGTTTACTACCAGGAAATTATTAGCGACTAAATAATTTATAGTTCACACTCAGAAAACATATTTAGGTAGATCTAGGAGGCAATTATCAACAGGGGGAAATATTGTAGAAGACTACTTTAAATCAGTTCTGTAAAAAATTGATATTTATCGATAATTTTAGGTGGAAATGTTGTTTAAAGACATATATTGACGAAGAATGATAGGTAGCTAACAACTGACAGCTTGCAGTCACAAAAGTTCATCTCTGAACAATATGAGCGTTAAACAATTGACTTACCACCTCTTTGTTTGATATACTCCGGACATAACAGTGCAGTTTTCTCAAGCCGACTCTCTATCTCTGTTGTGTCCTGTCCATTCTCTGCACAAACGATCAAGTCTAATAAGTCAGTCTGCCAGGTCTTTCTCAGACGCTCTTTAAAGTCTGTGTAACCATTAGCACCTTTGGATATTACTTTTCTCAATATCATTTCATTCTTATCTGTTGGATCCTTACCCTGTAACATTGTATTTTATCAATAAGATTCTACTTTATTTAACCTTTATATAAACTTAATGTTCATTACATTTTTAACACGTTCGATAAGCAGTTATTTTTTGTTGCATTTGTAAGAATAAGATTAGCTTACCAAGTTGACTTTTGAAATAAATCATACAGAAATCTTAAGATATCCTTATAGAATATTTCAAATGTAAGTTACAAGCATTAAATAAGAGTATTCCTCAAATGCCTCAGTAATTATATTACAATCAACAATTCAAATAACTAGAACTCCGCGAGTCGGATGTGTCGCCTTGTGAACAATGTAGTTTAGGAGAAATGGCCAGGACAAAAATGAAATATGAAAAATAACAAAGGGCAATAACTAAAAAAATAATAAGTGCAGAGCAGCAGTTTCTGTGCACTGCACTTCTTATCAATAAGATCTATCATTCTATGATGTTTCAAGTCCATAGCTTTCATACTTGAGGAGAAATGACCAGAACAAAAATAAAGTATGAAAATCAACAAAGGGCAATAACTCAAAAAATGAGAAATGCAGAGTATCAGTTCTTATGCACTGCACATTTTCGTAATGAAATCTATCATCCTATGAAGTTTCAAGTCCATAACTTTTATACTTTCGGAGAAATGGCCTGGACAAAAATTAAGTATGAAAATTAACAAAGGGCCATAACTAAAAAAATTAAGAAATGCAGAGTACCGATTCCTGTGCACTGGACTTCTTCTTAATGAGATCTATCATCCTATGAAGTTTCAAGTCCATAGCTTTTATACTTAAGGAGAAATGGCTTAGACAAAATTAAAGTATGAAAATAAACAAAGGGCAATAACTCAAAAAGTAAGAAATGCAGAGTATCTGTTCTTGTGCACTGCACTTTTTCTTAATAATGAGACCTATCATCCTATGAAGTTTCAAGTCCATGGCTTTTATACTTAAGGAGAAATGGCCTGGACAAAAATAAAGTATGAAAATTAACAAAGGGCCATAACTCAAAAAATAGGAAATGCAGAGTACTGATTCTTGTGCACTGCACTTTTTCTTAATGAGATTTATCATCCTATGAAGTTTCAAGTCCATAGCTTTTATACTTAAGGAGAAATGGCCCAGACAAAATTAAAGTATGAAAATAAACAAAGGGCAATAACTCAAAAAAAAAAAGAAATGCAGAGTACCTGTTCTTGTGCACTGCACTTTTTCTTAATGAGACCTATTATCCTATGAAGTTTCAAGTCCATGGCTTTTATACATAAGGAGAAATGGCCCGGACAAAAATAAAGTATGAAAATTAACAAAGGGCAATGACTCAAAAATTAGGAAGTGCAGAGTACCGGTTCTTATGCACTGCACTTCATTTTAATGAGATCTATTATCCTATGAAGTTTCAAGTCCATAGCTTTTTTAGTTGAAGAGAAATAGCCCGGAAAAAATTAAAGTATGAAAATTAACAAAAGGCAATAACTAAAAAAATAAGAACTGCAGAGTACCGGTCCTTGTGCACTGCACTTCGGGTTATTGAAAGAAGCATGCATACCAAGTTTGAAGTCAATCAGACTTATAGTTACTGAGTTATGATCCGGACAAGCTTAAGGGGACGCCGACGCCGACAATGACACAGACGCCGCCGAAGCCGCCGACAAAAGTAACCCCTTTATGTCACCTTTTCAAGGCGACACAAAAACTCACCATGTCACACATGTCATCAAATACTGACAATTGAATAATGTAATCTAAATTGTACTGGCCTTTAAACTATTTTATATCGTACCTGGATATTCTTTCTGTCTGCGACGGTAAGTAATTCAAAGCCTGTCTCACAATCAATTATAGGATCTGGATGCAAATACTTCTTAAGTGCGACGAAATTCTTAACTATGGCTTTTCGGCAAATCTCAATATCAGAAGACCTTGTCATCTCCAGTTCTTCTTAAAATACAGATTCATTATGTATTATTGATTAATTATCCCTTTAAAGATGATTCGAGATACATTACAAAATATATTATTATCTTGAAAATATTTCATCCATATCAGACTTCCCTTCGTTATGTAATGTACCTTTGCCGTAGAATGCGGAGCCAGAAAAGCTTTAGTGTTTGCTTTTTACTTAGCAGCATGATTTCTATCATTTTAACAACACTGACAAAATGTGTAAATTATTATTGTGCAAGATCGATAATTGAAATTGAGCATGTTATCGCATGCTGAAATAGCTAGTGTACACCGACCCGCATGACCAGTAGTTATGTGGGTTGAGCACATAAATATGGTGGCTTACATCAAAATGTGTCTGAGCATTCCGCAATGGTATCGTTTATCTTTGTTTTTCATGAGGTTATTACTTAATGACCTCCGTTTTTCATTGGTTTATCACATGTTTTGTCCCTTTTGTCGTTGTGTGGTATGTCGCTATAGTTATATCTATCCAACAATGTGGCCATGACCACAAAATGAATAAATGTATTCCTTTCTTTTACATTTTCAGGAACAATCTCCCTGAGCATAGATATGACATTAAGTATCTGTTGTTTCTTACCTTGTGTTCATTTACCAATGGAATGTTCTGCTCAAACACTGCGGTGGTATCGGATATTACATGCGGAGGTGTAAGGCGCCCTAGTCGGAAGTCGTAGGTGGGTCTAGACGATGAGGTAGCCACAGAAGATGACCTACATTGCCGCTTGGTTTCCCTTTGAAGTACGGGTGCCCTATGAAGTGGTGTTGCTTGTGGCTGTCTTTCCGTAGCGCTGTTTTGTCAAGGTTCTCAAGTCGGACAGGCGGTTTCCTCTCTCTTGTCGAGCGTCTCGTTTTGTCTAACATATAATTTAAACAAATTTAAAGAAATGAGCGTTTTTAAAATCATTCTTGTCTACTATACTTTACAAGTGTTTTAAATCATTTTATTTTCTACTATTTAGAATAATATTATAATGAATATAGGCGCACTTTACCGACAATTTACATTTTATCACTACATTTTCAAATAAATTGGACCTTCTGACTTCTCCCATAATTCATTTACATATTTATTTATTTATTCAAATGCTTGAAAGACATATTACTTATGTCGTTATTTAACAGTACATTATTATTAGCTCTACACTCGATTGTCTACAGTTTAGATTGGAGATGTACCAAAACGTCCCATCAGACAACAGGCCCCGTTCAAGATACAGTCCATAGCACGTACTTAATTCTGTGTATTCCAAAGCCACAACGGTTTTTCTTATAATATAAACAAGTAAAAGTCCGATAAAAAATGAGTCTTCAGTCCAAAAGGTATTGGCTCTTAAGTTACTGACAATTTATGTTAATAGACAGATTTACTGACATTTTTCAGTCCGAATACTTTGGACCATATTGTAAAAAACGTTTTGACCCGTTTTGTGACACTTATGACCATGATATAGCCAATGCGGACACGATTGTTGGAATAATAGGACAACTTCGTTACACATTTTTATTACTAGTGATGGTACTGTTTGCTCGTCTTGGAAAATTAGTATTCAATTTCTTAAAGATAATTCTAAAAAATCCTTATTTCCTAGTGTAGTATATTCAAGTTGCACAAAGTACAATATTATCATTAAAGGAAACGCTTTTTCTAGTTGTGTACATAACATTTTTCTTACCATGCCATTGACATAAAATGCAAATAGTATTTTACTATGTTTACCGTGATTGTATATGCATTGTAAAGGTGGAAATAAATTGCAGACCAGGTAAGAATGTTATGTTTATTGGATAATTGAAATCATAGTATTTTACCGCATCCTGAAATAGCTATAGTGCGCCGGCCCAAATTGTCAGTGGTTCTGTGTGTTGAGCAACAATTTTTCAATAGTATCGTTTTTCTTTGTATACGATGGGTTAATAACCTTTTTACCCTCTCCCTTAATGACAATCTGTGCCCCCCTTTCGTTATGTGGCATGACGCCTTTGGTAAATTAGTCAACACGGTGGCCATGTCCACAAATTGACTTTATAAATTTCATTTTTATTTAGATTTTCTGGGACGCACTTTCCGAGCATAATAAAGATACAAATAAATAGTTGTCTTTTACCGTGTCGATTTGTCAACTTGATAACTTGCTCCAAACACTGCTGCGCCATGTCCGCTCGTGGTGGTATGGCTGCTACAGGCGATGGTGTACTTGCCCTTGCTGGTATTGTAGGTGCCCTTGACGTAGACGTATGTGAATTAGGCGATACTGTAGCCGAAGAATGTAACCCATGTTGTTGTGTAGGTCCCCTAGGCGGTATAAGTACTTTATTAGCTGCCGGGGGTTGTGATTTCTTTTGTGGCTGCCTTTTTCGTGGCGGCGGTTCGTCATCGTCTTCATGTCTGGCAGGCGGATTCCTTTTTCTAGTCGAGTGTCTCATTTTTTCTAAAAATAAAAAATCATGCGTTTTATAATTATGCTTTTTTACTATTCAGGATAATGAAGAAATGATAAGTTGACTAAATGGGGTAGTAATGGTTAATGGTGTATTTAAATATCGCTACAAGAAAAACATTATATCGGAAAGCTACATCATTCCCAATCAATCAATTCGTTATACGAGGGTTGTTCGGAAAGTTTTGAGACTGGGTCAATATTTAGCGTTGAAAAAGATAAAATCAAACAAGAGTTTACTATGTATTACTTTAATACCTCATCTATTATAGTGTAAAATTTCATAACAATAGCTTCATGTATACAAAAGCTACAATGCGTTAGGCACATACACTACCGGTGACCCGGCGCACGCAACGACGTTATCCGACGTTGCCGTTATTTCCAGAGTTTAACGTCACCGTAGAAATTCAAGTGCTACTCCTTTTCAAAGTATCTTCCTTCACAACGTACACATTTCTCATGCCTCGTAACCCACTTGGCGAATACATTTCTATACCAGTCAGATTTAAATGTTGCAATAATGCTCATAACTCTAGAGCGCAGTTCAACTAGGTCCTCAAACCGGATTCCTCGTAGTTCGGATTTGATGGCCGGAAAAACGGAAAAGTCCATTGGGGCGACCGCTCCTTTCCTTGTCTTTTGTTGACTTTCTGCCATCCCGAAACTCTTTATGCCATCTAAATACCAATGGTCGACTAGCAGTACGTCCGTTGTTTGCCTGTTCTAGAAGTTGCTTAGTTTCTGTTGGCGTTTTCCAAAGATTAACGCAAAACTTAATAAAACACGCTGTTCCTCTTTTGACGGTGTTTCCATAGTCGTTGTCTTGTCGCGCACGTATTGCTATAATGATCTGCGGTAACGGCTTAAACAACTCGCGGAAATGACGTCCTTAAGTTGGAAGTGACGTCATAAAATTGTCGTGACGTTTGACGCAATTTTAGGGGCTCTTTTTATTCAGTAAGAAAACTTATAACAAGAAAATAGTCCGTGCGCCAGGATGCGTAGACAGGTGTTGCTATGGAAACGATTATATGCCGTATAGTAACGTTACAACGTTTTAAAGACATAACTCGGATAAATAACATATTAAGCTATAATTTGTATTAAATAATATTCGCAGCTGTATGCCTTTAAGATATTATACTGTATATGAAAAACATCTACATGCCAAACATTTAAATAGTCATATTGTTTGCGCAACTACGAGTAATGCATTACCGTTTAACATTTTTCAGACACATGTTTTAAATCATATTCTTTTCATCTGAAATCATGTATGTATTTCAATTAAGATTAGCAACTTAACGACAAACGACGGACACGCTGACATCAAAGAACTCACCTAAGCTCAGGTTAGCTAAAGATAAGATTCCTATTAACATGAATTAATTTGGCCAACCACGGAAACTTGTTGCTTAACACATGACAGGTTTTTATATCAAATATTTATGTAACATATTAAGCTCTGTTTTTATGACATAAAGACAAATTGGAAAAATATGCATAGAAAGCCTAAAAAACATGACATGATTGTTATTTTGTAGTTGGTCTAGACGATGAGGTGACCACAGAAGGTGACATAGATTGCCGCTTGGTTCCCTTTGAAATACAGGTGCCCTATAAGGTGGTGATGCTTGTCGTTGTCTTTTTAGTAGCGTCGTTTTGTCATGGTTCTCAGGTCTGACAGGATGTTTCCTCTTTCAAGTCAAGCGTCCCATTTTGTCTAACATATAATATAAACAATTTTAAAAATTGAGCATTTTAAAATCATTTTGTTCACTTCACTATACTAGTGTTTTTCAATACTATTAGGTATAATATTTTAATGAATATAGGCGCATTTACCAACAATTTATATTTTGTCAGAAAGCTACATTTTTCCCAATCAATCGATTTGACCTTCCGATTTCTCGCATAATTCATATAATTATACATTTATTTATTCAAAAACTTGAAAGACATTTCACTTCTGTTGTTATTTAGTAGTACACTATTATAAGATTTACACTTGATTGACTGAGGTTTAGATAAAAGATGTACCAGTACGTCCAGTCAGACAACAGTCCCTGTTCAACATACAGGCCACAGCCCATACTTTATTCTGTGTATTCCAAAGCCACAACGGTTTTTCTAAAACTTTAAACAAGTAAATGTCCAATAAAAAAATAAGACTTCAGTCCAAAAGGCATTGGCCATTTAATTATAACTTAGTTACTGATTATTTATGTTCATGGACAGATTTATTGGAGCGCACTCCGAATTTCGGAGTGCAAATGTCAATAAATCGGAATACTTCTGACCAAATTGTAAGAAACTTTTTGACCTGCGAACGCGCTTTTTGTAATTTTAGCACAATTTTGTTACATGTTTTTAATACTAGTTGTGGTATTGTTGACTCGTCTTGGAATATTAGTATGAATTTTTTTTAAAGATAATTTAAAAAAACTTGTTTTACCCTAATGTTTGATATTGAAATTGCACATAGTCTATTTGCAAAGGAATACGCTTTTTCAAGTTGTGTACATATTACATAACATTTTTTCTTACCATGCCATTGAAATAAAATGCAAATAGTATGTTACAATGTTTACCGTGATTGTATATTGATTTAAAGTAGGGAATCAACAAATGATATGTTTATTCGATAATTGAAATCATAGTATTCCACAGCATCCTGAAATAGCTAGTGTTTACCGGCTAAAACTGTCAGTGGTTCTGTGTGTTGAGCGAAGATATTCTTCAATTGTATCGCTTTTCTTTGTATTTGATCGGTTAATGACCTTTTTACCCTCTCCCTTTATGACAATTAAGGCCCCCACCCTCTCTTTATGTTGAATGACGCTATTGCTATAACTAGTCAACTATGGAGGGCGTTTGTTGCCAAAATTCCAGAGATGTAATTTGTTCCTTTTGAAAAAGACTTTTGAAAAGCTGCATGTCTAGCATTTTTGATTGTATTCGTGCACAGTAAATAATATACCTCTTAATTGAAAGCACCCGCTTTTAATTAACAAGTTTGCCTGCAAATCCTAACAACAGACTTAATATGAAAAACAAATTGACAAGCTCGTATCTTCCATTGCATATACTACATAAGCATGTAACCTGGAATATACAAATGAAATGTAAAACTCAAATACAGAAAAATGAGTTAAAGAAAACGTGTTTCCTGTTGTAGAAATACAAGAGTACGTGAACACAGTAACATGTTTAAAATGACAAAAGTAGATTCACCAAGTTAAACGATTTTAAGTCATGCATGACGCCCCGCCCCTCTTTGAGTATTTACGAACTTCTATTACCGAAATGTAGGGACAGGTATAATACCCGTCGCCTCTCTCCTTTTTTTCAATAAGGTGAAGGAAAACACGGCGTCCCTTCTAGCTTATTTTATATAAAAAGTCATATATTTTTGGTATCAAATGAAAGATTACTCCATATTACTCAGAAATGAAAATGAATTAAATAGATGTATTAAAATTTTCGTTACAAAATTTATCATTTTTTCCTCTGAAAATCACACTCTCAAATTCAGTAAGAAAAACACAGCGTCCCCTCGAAACTTCTCTTTTATTTTGTAATCAATTTTGATAACTTTGACTCGAAAAAAAGTCTGCTTCATAAGTTTTATAGTACATAAGTATTTCATGCCTAAACTTAAAAATGAATTAAGGAGAAATATTAAAATTTTCGTTTCAAAGTTTATCATGTTACTTTCTGTAAACCAAACTCTGAAATTTAGTAAGAAAAACACGGCGCCCTAACTTACATTTTTATTCCTTGATCAATTTTTAGAGTCAAATATAAGAATTCTTTATGATCTTTCTAGTGATACCTTAAAAATATTTTTTTAAATAAAAAAAAAAATGTAGAAGTATTAAAAATTTTGTTTCAAAGTTATCGTTTTTTGTTTGTTTTTTGTTGTTTTTTTTTCTCTCTTAAAACACACTCATACATTCGGCAAATAAATCACATAGCTCCCTTAAATCGATGGCCACTTGCATAGTTGTGTTGAAAATTTTTCAATGAAATCAATACAAATAATGGATGGGTTTTAGATTATGAATAAATTTACTCGCTTGAAGTTGGTCATTTGTCCCCTAAAAATTTCCAAATCGCCGATGTTTCTCAGGAAAACACGAGGTTAAATAATAAGTTAGTGCATAAGTAATCTTAATCATTTTGTATCAAATAAATGAAAAATCGGCAATTTTCAACTGATGTAGCTAATGATAAAACTTTTGTTACAAATGTAACAAGATTATGTTAGGAATAATGCGGCATGATTTCCCTCAGTTTTATTTAGAAATACGGCAGAAATGCCGGGTTTTATACCTGTTCGCAATAGAAGTTCGTAAATACTCAGAGAGGGGCGGGACGTCATACATGACTTAAATCGTTTAACTTTGTGAATCTACTTTTGTCATCGTTAACACACTGATGTAGTTCTACAACTGGAAACACGTTTTCTTAAACTCCATTTTCTGTATTTGAGTTTTACATTTCATTTGTATATTTCAGGTACAGATAGATATGTATAAGTGTGCAAACATGCATATTTATTGCATGCAATGGAATATACGAGTTTGTAAATATGTTGTCGTTTTCCATGTAAGGTAAGTTGTTACGACCTATATGTAAACTTGTTATATAACGGCGGGAATCTTCAATTAAAACATTGAATTAAGAGGCATAATATGAGCTATGCAAGGGTACAATAAAAATGGCAGGCATAAATTTTCGCATTTTCAAAGTATTTTTTAAAAGGAACACTTTACATGTCTGGAATTTTGGCAACGAGCGCCCTCCATAGTCAACCAGGTGGCCATGTCCGCAAATTTATTCTGTATATTCCTTTTACTATTTAGATGTTCAGGGACGCACTAACCGAGCATAATTTAGACACAAAATGTGGTTGTCTCTAACCTTGTCGATTTGTCAACTTGATGTCTTGCTCCAAACACTGCCGCGCCATGTCCGCTTGTGGTAGTATGGCTATTACAGGCGATGATGTACTTGCCCTTGCTGGTAGTGTAGGAGCCCTTGACGTGGACGTATGTGAATTAGGCGATAATGTACTTGCCCTTGCTGGTAGTGTAGGTGCCCTTGACGTGGACGTTATTGAATTAGGCGATACTGTAGCCGAAGAATGTAACATATGTTGCTGTGTAGGTCCCCTATGCGGTATATGTACCTTATGAGCTGTCGGGGGTTGTGATTTCTTTTGTAGCTGCCTTTTTCGTGGCGGCGGTTCGTCATCGTCTTCATGTCTGGCAGGCGGATTCCTTTTTCGAGTCGAGCGTCTCATTTTTTTCTAAAAATAAAAAATCATTCGTTTTACAATTATTCTGTTTTACTATTCAGTATAATACTAGTTGACTAAATGGGGTAGTAATGGCTAATGGTGTATCTAAAAATCCCAACAAGAAAAACGTTATATCGGAAAGCTACATCATTCCCAATCAATCAATTCGTTATATGCCTTTAAAATATTATACTGTATATGAAAAATATCTATATGCCAAACATTTTAATAGTCATATTGTTTGCGCAACCAACTACGAGTAATGTATTACCGTTAATTACACATCCGTATTTCTCAGAGATATGCTTAATGAACATGTTGCATTATTTTAAAATTTTACACGGTTATTCCCAAAGCCGACTTTAATATATTTGGTTATAAGTTGTCTGACTTTGATATAAACGTAGGCATGTTCATGAGCCTTAAACGAGTAAATGTCTTATAAGTACTGTAAACTCTAAATGTGTTGCACGATAAACGTTTGATTCCGTTTGTATTATTTAGACGCGTTCGTCTAGATTGTAAATACTGAAATCGAATGACATAGTGGTAAAGATGAATAATTTCAAATATGACGATTACGACAATTAACAACAAACCCGTTGTATCCGATTAGTACATATTTTTATATTTTTGAAGATAATAGTTAAAAGAGAAAACACGTGTTTCATTTGTACTGACGCAACGTGGAAAAGGGTACAGCCTATATAATATATTTGCGTGTGAAATATTTTTTTCTTCAAAATAGCGTGGCCTACGAACGGCACATGGAACGGTATATAATTTGTATTCTATATTATAATTATTGTTTTAAATTTGAGCATGTTTTTGTTTTGCTCAATTCAAATCCTGATGATCATTGCGAATTGTGTACTCTACATTTAACATTCTTCACATTTTCAAGTCTAACAGAACTTTTTGTTGACAATTTCATTTCAGAAAGTAATGTTCATTTCATTAGTATCTTTTATTGTATTTTTGTATATAAAATACATATGTAAAAGGCATGGTCTATTTAAATTTGATATTCATATATATTAAGTAAAAACAAGTGTTAGTTTTGTTTTATATAAAATACATAACCGAATGATGTTTTAAATAAGATTCTATTCACTGTAATCAGGTATTTATTTCAATCAAGATTAACAACTTAACGACAAACGATGGGCACGCTGACATTAAAGAACTCACCTAAGCTCAGGTTAGCTACAGATAATATTCCTAAATTTTCTAAAACTCCTGAATTAGTTTGACCAACCACAAAAACTTGTCGCTAAACAAATGAGAGGTTTTTATATCAAAGATTTATGTAACATATTAGGCTCCGTATTTATAACATGAAGACAAATTGGAAGAATATAATATCAAGCCCCAAAAACATGACATGATTGTTATTTTGTTATGAAATAGAAGGGTACAAAAATTATATAAACAATAATGGAATAGGGTCAGTTTAGCACTACTGTTCCCTTTCCAATGTTGAAAAAAAGCATTGAACAAGAACAAAAATATTGTCACGGAGAATCTAAAAGCTAAATTAACCTCTGTTTGCAGTTCAGTGGTCTGACGGATGGCTTACGTAATGCCAGTGAACAACAGAGGACAATAATAATAGTATACAGTTGAAATTAAGTTGTTGTACCAAATATGTATCTGATTCAATGTTTGTGCAAAGATTGCGCTGATTGATTAGCAAACTGGCATTCATCAAAAATGTCATTCTTTATGGGGTAAACATAATATGAACCAATTGCCTCTTCCCAAATGTCATTCTTTATGGGGTAAACATAATATGAACCAACTGCCTCATCCCAAATGTCATTCTTTATGGGGTAAACATAATATGAATCAATTGCTTCATCAAAAATGTCATTCTTTATGGGGTAAACATAATATGAACCAATTGCTTCATCAAAAATGTCATTCTTTATGGGGTAAACATAATATGAACCAATTGCCTCATCAAAAATGTCATTCTTTATGGGGTAAACATAATATGAACCAATTGCTTCATCAAAACTGTCATTCTTTATGGGGTAAACATAATATGAACCAATTGCCTCATCAAAAATGTCATTCTTTATGGGGTAAACATAACATGAACCAATTGCCTCATCAAAAATGTCATTCTTTATGGGGTAAACATAATATGAATCAATTGCCTCATCCCAAATGTCATTCTTTATGGGGTAAACATAATATGAACCAATTGCCTCATCCCAAATGTCATTCTTTATGGGGTAAACATATTATGAACCAATTGCTTCATCCCAAATGAGGTATTGTATTTGATTTAATTAACCATTTTTTTTAAAAAATTGATCGACGTCAGCTTGTAAAATGCTTGGACAATCAAAATAAACTAATGTGTATTGATTGTTGTAACCTTTAATTTTGACAAGGACCTGTTTTTTATTCATTACGGCCAAGTAAGTTAAGGACAATTGTTCCAAAACATTTCAGGTTTGTTACATTATTTTATGTTTCTTTTCAATAAATCCGACAACTTTCTTTTGCATTCCTTTGTATGCTTATTTGTCGACAAATATATGAGATAGTCTTTAGGGGAAATATATGAGACGAAGGATACCATGGACAGATAACATCCAAAGAACGCATCCCCTAACATAACACTTATTAACTCAATGCACTTGTCGTTCGTTTGTGTGAGGCAAACGTTTTGAATTAAAAACATGACTTTCTTGTAACAGTGTTGTATTTTCTCTAGACTTAATCCAAAAATTGGTAAATATTGAAAAAACAAATTAAAAGAAATAAATCATTATATATGTATTGTAACACAGCTTCCCCGACTGATCAGTACACCATGCTAATGGGTAATCTTGATCGTTAATGGTTATACTTGTAAACTTTGTCAAAAACTTTGTCTGTGTTCAAAATATTGTTTTGCCGAGAAATTGGTGTGTCCTAGATATAAAGGTATGTGCCATTTATTGTTAGTTCTAAGAAAACTAAGACCACTGCCTGTCTAGCTGACAGAACTGTTTATGCCTGTTTGGCAGTTATTTAGGGAAATGCTTCTATTGTTAGAATGCAATATTCTGGAAAGTAGAGACCTCCCTATAAACGTTCAGGTAGGCAAGTAACATAGACCGCCTGACATGTTTCTAATCAAAATATAAGTCAGAATATTGGAGTAAAAGAAAACGTGTTTTAGCTTTCTTTTTGGCAAGATTTTCCGTAAACATGAATTGTAGTCAATTTCGTGAAAGAACAACTGTACTAGTTAAATATATCCTATTTATCCCTTTTTGTAAGTCAAAAAAATATCATTATAAAGCCTAGGGTTGCAAAAGTGCCGAGCCTTCAAGGACGGGCGTCCTCCAAAAGCTTAGCCTGCTTAAAAGTCCGGATCGCATCGTTTTTCTCCGTAGAATGTGAAAGGGCATCATTCAATAGTGCTGCAAACCAGTTAAGATACCCAAACGTGATATTTATTACTCAGATATTAAACCACGGTTCTTTTAGCAATTCTGTTCATTTTCAAAGGTCACCTGTCATCTTAACTTTAGTGTTTCTGCCTACAAAAAGTGTCTAAATTAAAACAGTCTTCTGGGATAAATTAAACTCTAATATATTGGAATTACAAGAAGGTATTTTTTTCTGTTTTCCTGTACTGAGCTAGCAATCTTTAACTTTGCGTTCTTAGACAACACATCCGTATTCATTGATATCAATAAGCATAAACTTGGACAAGAGACCGTTCCGCAATATTATATCACTTATGCTCATTTGAAATAAAAATGTGAAAACTCCATTACACCCTGCGTTGTAATGAATGGGTAGAATGCTTTTCAATGCCACCAGATAGATATAGTGCATTCTCTTGCATTGGCTACTGTCATTAAAGTCGGTCGATATTTACATTATACACCACGTTTAACATATCTTAACATTTACATTACGGACAGAAATTGTATTTTATATCAGTTTAATTAGTGGGGCGGGAAATTGAGAAAATAGTGCAAATTGTGATACAAGCATGAAACTTTCAGGAAATCATCTTTAGACCATGTAGATTTCAAAAGTGAAGTGGGCCCAAAAATATCTCTGCTCATTCAAGATGGCCGCCATTTTCAAAATGGCCGCCATATAAATTTGAGTACATTCTAGCTCATTCATTCCAATCTTTTGTACAGACCTTTAACTCACACCAAAAGCATGCATATAATTTCTCCTTTTCAAAAATTTAAATCTCACAAAATTTCTCTTTCATACTTCTTCCAAATCCAAGATGGCGTCCAAAATGGCCGTCGATTTTGTGCAAAACTGTTATATCATTTTTATAGTATAATTTGTTGCACAAATTATGTTTATTATGATAAAACAAGCAATTATCATAGTATTGCAAGCAATCCATAAGTCCCCTACCGGTTAGAACCCCATCAACATTCTGAAGAGCCATTGGCCATTCCCTTGTGTTTCAATTTTTCTCTATTTTAGGTAAATTTGTTGGAAAATTTCTTTAAAAGTGATCAGAGGAAACAGTTTTTATGAACAGACAGACAGAAGGACTGAAGGACTATCTAAAGTTAATATTTGAAACATCCCTGTTACCAAAATATAACATTTTAAAAGCAAAATTCTTAAAGAGGAGATAACTCTTGAATTAAAGATGCAATTTCATAAAAATTTTCAGCTCTTTTTGAATTATCACAAATATTGTTATGTTTGCCATGTTTTAAGCCTATTTATTGCCAAGGCAACTAATATTTTTCCAAAATAGGAAGAACAGATAAGACATGCATAATCTCAAGACTGCTATCTACGCATATGTCAAGTTTCATAAAAATATTTCCAGTACTTTTTGAGTTTTCACTGGATTCAGTTTATGTGTAAAATTTGCCATATTTTCAGTCTATGTGTTGCCATAGCAACCAGAATTTTCAACATAGGAAGAAAAGAAAAAGACGTGCATAATCTCAAGACTGCCATCTACCCAAATGTCAAGTTTCATAAAAATATTTCCAGTTCTTTTTGCGTTATCACTGGATCCAGTTTATGTGTAAAATTTGCCATATTTTCAGCATATGTGTTGCCATAGCAACCAGAATTTTCATCATAGGAAGAAAAGAAAAAGACGTGCATAATCTCAAGACTGCCATCTACTCATATGTCAAGTTTCATAAAAATATTTCCAGTACTTTTTGCGTTATCGCGGGATCCAGTTTATGTGTAAAATTTGCCATATTTTCAGCCTATTTGTTGCCATAGCAACCAGAATTTTCAACATAGGAAGTAAAGAAAAAGACGTGCATAATCTCCATACTGCCATCTATCCATATACCAAGTTTCATAAAAATATTTTCAGTACTTTTCAAGTTATCGCGGGATCCAGTTTTGTGGACGGACGGACTGACGGACTGACAGACAGACAGACAGACGGACGGACAGACGGACAGACGGACGGAGGGTAACCCTAAGGTCCCCTCCGGTAAACCGGTAGGGGACTAAAAAGTGTTTAAACATATCAGAGATAATCAAATTATATGTAAATCTCAATAAAAGTAAACATTTAAAAAGTTTTTGTCTAAAAATATCTTTAAAAAAGATCAAGAAAAAATTCAATTTTTTTCATATTTTTCAAATTTGAATTTCTAAAGTAATGTACAAAGTTAAAAAAGTTACTGTATATCTTAAACTGTAATTGGCATTCCATTAATATCATGTGTTTATTGTAAAGAATGTAAGAAAAGCATTAAATCTGTAGGTTTTATATTTTGTGAAAGTGGGTGGGGTAATTTTATATGATAATTGTGAAAGAAAAAACAACAGAAAATTTACATAGCTAAGTTCATTCTATTTCTTTGCTTTTTTACTTTTCTATGAATTCTTATGCAAATGTTCAAACGTAAGAAGTACATTTTATTGGATGAAAGTAGTTTTGTCTTCCTTCGGGCAATTTGGTGGGTGAGCAAGAAATGCACATACAAACATGTGTATACATTCAGTTATTAAATTTGGTTGCATGATAATTCTTGTTTCAATATATTTGATATCATATATTAATTGTTAATCGTAAAGACATATAAGAAGACAATAAATCAACTAAACGTGCTTAAAATAGCAAACATGTACTTGAATGTAAGGTATAAAGGTAGTCTATAAACGCATATTATATTTTTGACTCCTCCACAATTTTATATTTATAATATAAACATGGCTTAAAAGCCAACAAAATGTATGTGATGTGAAACATATATATCAATGATATGGCCTGGCCTGCATACAACTTTTTAAAAAATGTTAAGATACAAACTAAGTGTACTAGTATTTCCTAAAGTAATCATATCTTATTTTTTTCTTTCAATAAGAGGGTAATGATGACCCTGGATCACTCACCTAAGATCATTGTTGGAAAAAAGATCATTTTGTGAGTGTCAATTATGTCATAACACACATGATTTGTGTCATAATTGAATCCGGTTGCTTTTAAAGAAACATGCTCAATATCTGCTTTCAATTTTTTATTTCACACGAGAGAACTTTAATAACCATATCTATATACGAGTCCATATAAACTTAGTGACCTTTTGTGTTTGGTAAATTTGGACCATGTTGTCCATGATATATCATCATAATTATGATGATACAGTTTAATGTATATGCGTCGGATAGTGTAGATTAAGAGAAAACAGATTTATTACAGTAGTCTTTGTAAATTAAGTGATACCATTGCAAAACCATTTTAGACTGCAGTAGCATCATACAAATTTATGCATGTTATATCAGTCTACATCCCAAATATCTTATTTCAAGTCAATTAAGTTTAACACTAGATGTTTTTAATGTGTTTTCCTATACAAGTCTGTGAACCCAGGTGGCTCTATGAGCATGATTCATTAAATGTGTTAATAAAGACCCAAGGTGGCGCTACATGCCAGCTTAGAACCAGGCCCCGTGTTCACTAAGAAAATATCAGGATCAGGATCAAGTGATCCTGATTTTATTTTCATTGTTTAATGTTACTAAAATTATTTGTGTATTGTTGAATAAAAATTGTAAATATTCAAAATGTAAAAATATGCTGATTTGCAAAGAAAACAAACTATTTTGGGATAAAATCAAGAAATAACAAAACAAATACAAAAATATTTGGATCAAAATAAGGATCAATTTTAGGATCAGGATCAATATTTGGATCAACTGTAAAATGCCCAATATCTTGCAAAATTAACAATTAATTTATTCTAAAATTTCATATACTTGCTATTTCAAGTCCAGTTTTATCAAATTTATAATCAAATATTTATCTATGAGGATAAACAATGAAGAATATCAGGGTTTTTAAATTTGATCCTAATCTTGATCCTGATCCTTAAATCTTTGTGAACACGGGGCCAGTGCTCTATGCATTTTGATTTTTGAGAAAAAAAAATTTATTGCATGTACACTAAATGATACAAAAGTGTTTTATATAACTTTTAAAGAGGTCTTCTTTACTTGGCAAGGTTATATTTTGACTATCTAAGCTCTAGGCATTACAGTTTGTTTGTTTGTTGATTTTTTTTAATAACATCAACAACAAAACAACTTCAATGCGATTCCCTACACAAGTCTTTAAAAACTGTGTTCCTGAGGGCCTTTAAATCATGTTCCTGCAGTCCAAAATGGCTTTCCCTGTCACTTAGTTTACATTGACGTATATAATAAAAATCTTCTCCAAAACTACAGTGCACAGAGAAGAGAAAATATCGTATATCATAACATTGTGATGCTATATAATAAAGATTATGAACTATTGGCATAGGGTCAAAATCACTTAGTTTACATGGACTCTTATTGGAATATAGTTATATGAGTCTTCTTGTAGTTCTGAGAGCCTAGTTATTGGACATGATTCTTTTCAAATAGTTTATAAATCATGACTGGTGAAAAAAGATACTCCTTATATGATTTTAGCATTCTTCAGTATAAAAGAATTATAGACCTTTTCCAGCAGTGGGCCTTAGGCGCGTGATCTAGGGTCAACAATGCTTTTTTGTTTTATGGGAAAAATAAAGTAGGAACACATTTAGTTTATATTCCAAAGTATAAGCTATGTTTGTTATGTGGGTCAAGCGGTTTTATTGATACCTATTTTAGCACACCTAGTCATTAGATAATATGATGTATCAGTCGCCTAAATTTTTGTTTCTTTTGAAAATATCATGTCTACGTAAGTTATTAGAAATGGATGGTACTTATTCAATTATACCTGGTTACAATGATGTGCAAGTAAATATAACTTTGAATCATTCTGTTACAAGCTTTTAGCAAGACTAAATTGTGCAGGAAATAATTGTATTCATAAATAGACAACATTTCACTAAGGTCCAGGCATGATTTTATCTAACATATGGTTCGTTGATGAATATTCAGTCTTCTTTCTGTACAATTATCAAATTATATTACGACTATTGAAACAACTTATATCATGCAAACATTTAATAACTGAATGTATACATATGATTGTATCTGCATTTATTGATATTATAGTACACCCTCTAGACCTGAGGGAAAACAAAAATACCTTAATACAATAAAATACCTTTACAGTGAATATTTGCATAAGAATTCTTAAAAAACGTTATTTTATACTACAATTGTCTGATAAATTTACCCCACCCACTTTTAATAAGTATAAAACCTTCACATTTTTGTTTGTTTTTGTTACAATTATACAATACAACATAGTGTTGATTGAATATCAAATACACTTTAAGAAACTATGTAACTTTTGGAATTTTGTACATAGACCTAGAAAACCATGTTAGAGAAAAATGAAAAAAATGGCACCTTTTCTTTGATTTTTTTAAGGATTTTTGTACAAAAAACTAAAAACATGACTAACAATGTGGTTAACCTAAAATTTGATTTTTTTTCTAATATATTTCACAATTTTATATGGAAATACGCATACCGTGTGCAAAAAATTATACTACAAAAGAGATATATCAGTTTTCATTAAAATTGGCAGCCATATTGGACGCCATCTTGGATTCTGAAGAAATATGCAAGAGAAATTGCTTAAAGATTTAAATTTTTGAAAAGGGGAAACTATATGCATGCTTTGGTGTAAGTTTCAGGTCTGTACAAAAAATTGGAATGAATGATCTATTATGTACATCAAATTTACATGGCGGCCATCTTGAAAATGGAGGCCATCTTGAATGAGCAGAGATATTTTTGGGCCCACTTCACTTTTGAAATTTACATGGTCTAAAGATAATTTCATGAAAGTTTCATGCTTGTATCACAATTTGCACTATTTTGACAGCAAAGACCTTATTTCCCGCCCCACTAAATGTTTTTATTTCAAATTGATTTAAAAAAGAAAACCATTAAGACCCGTCTCCGCGCCCTCGGATATGGTTAATTGCATTTACTTCTTCTGTTTTCTGTACGATTCCCACTGTTGTAGGAGTTGTTGTACTATACACAATTAAAACCCAAACATGTCACGACTTATCTTTTTATAGATAAATATAAAAGCGAAAGCAGATATCGTATTTCAATTTTGCTGAAGTACAGAAAGTACTTAAGTAAATGATATGCTTTTAAGGTCAGTCATTAAACTTGAATAAATAAAACAATGCAATCATTACAATATTACTCAATGGATGTCCTTTATCATTCAATTTAATCAATTCACTTTTTAACTTTCCTGTTCAATATTTGTTACAAATCAATGTCTTACATATCGTTTCACCATTCTAGCAGTCGATTTACTGTAAGCTAATAAAACATTCATTCTTTTTTTATAGATACATGTAAAAAAAAAGACTTAATACGTCAATGCAGATATCATATTTCTGTTTCGCTCCGCTACAATAGAACTTTTTAATTATGTTTTTAAAAGTCGGTCATTCAATTTGTGTGAATAATTAGCTTAACGTTCAAAAAATCACGGTATAATTTGAAACAGATATCTGTAATCGCGAGATTTACAGCGTTAACAACAATAAAAAAAAACTTATATTATGTAACAAGTTGTAAAATAAAGGGTAGCATCCCCCCGAAAATGAAACTAACAAAAAAAAAAACAGCAACTGTGACCACCGACAAGGAGCCCAACAGGTTTATTGAACTCGTTCTGTTTGCTTTTTTGTTGTAGTTCTTTTGATGATCTTGTTTTTTGGGGTTTTTTGTTTTTGTTTTTTTTGCACCAACACGGAACATGCAGAATTTGTCATATAGCTTTAATGGTTGAGGAAGGTACAAACAAACACTGACGTTCCGTAGACTAGCTTAATTGTAAAAAAAAAACATATTCTTACGTACATATATCAGTTATACAGAAACTGTAATACACAATGTTAACATCAGATTTTCAATAGTTTCCTACTTTAAATACGTGATAATATTGAGCGCACATTGCATTTTAAATGTTCGTGATAGTACAAATGTACTTTCATCATGTACACTTCTCATGTTTTAGTCATTAATATGACAAAAAACCATAAATTCTGTCTAAACATACAATATATTTGTTTCTTGAGACAGATATATTCATTAACTGAATGATACTAAATCCTTGAAAAATGTTCTGTTTGGTGTAATTTATTGAAACAAATACATTTGCAAACCGACCAAAACAAACAATAAAATTTTTACTTTGATTAAAATAAGGTGAATAACTTCAGATACATCAGTCAGCTATCTTTAAATTTGTGAAGATCACCCTATGCGTACATTCACTAACATTAATAGTTTGGATTTATCTCAACCCCGAATTTAGAAAGGAATATAATTCAAGTTTTTTTTTTCTTTTCTTTCCAAATAGTCAGTTTTGATAAATGGATCTCTTCGGTGCCATATTACTATAATGTAATTGTATTTTAGTATACCCATCTTTAAAATATTACAGTTGATTTCATTGAAAATAGTAACGCCTGAAGCAGAGTGTATTTAAGGCCATCATTTTGGAATCATACATCAAAGAATGATAATATTGGTTTGTGTTGTCCTTTTTTGACTGACTTCCATGCTGCTTATTAATCGTGGATTGTAGTATTTTAGCATTTTACTCATTTAAAACTGTATGTGATTGGCTTAGCTGGGCAATTCGGAATTGTTATTGTTCTTTGGAGAATATTTAATTTTACATGGTTATGCTACAATAACTACAATATATTTGGTTTTAAGTTGACTGGCTATAATATAAACGTAGGCATGTTGCAAGAGCCTTAAACGAGTAAGTGTCTTATAAGTACTGTATAAGTAATAGAAAGAGCACCGAAACATGAGGCTACGCCCCCTCGTACAAATCAGATTGCTGAGTGTTTTGGTGTTATTTCTCTTTTGTATCATAGTCAAACATAAAAGCACGGTCCTTGTTTCACAATATGAAACCCCAGGAAAAAAGTAACCAATGAACGCGCTTCTGAATATCATATTTCTGTCGCGTCTCGTTTCTCTGCCGTCACAATAAGTAATCCCCGGCAAGAATGAACCAATCAATGGGCGTGCACAGGAGTGCGGGTAACTAATACCTGCACTCCAGTTAACGCACTGTGCTTGTATATGTATACGATTTAACTCTGACGCATTTTCAACAGAAATGTCCCCAAACTATTATACAATCTTATTGTGTTGCACGATAAACTGTTTGTATTATTCAGACGCGCGTCTAGATGGCAAAGACTGAGATCGAATGATATAGTGGTAATGATAACTTAGCTCAAATATGACCTTTACGACAATTAACAACCAACCCGTTGCACCCGATTAGTCCATATTTTTATATTTTTGAAGATAATAGTTAAAAAGAAAATATGTGTTTCAGTTGAACTGACGCAATGTGGGAAATTTTACAGTCTATCTAATATTTTGTGTCTGAATTATCTTTTAGAAAATAATGGGGCCTACGAACGGCAAATGACATGAATGTTTAAACAGGTATATAATTCCTAGTCTATATTGTATTGTTTTAAATTTGAGCATGTTTTTGTTTTGCTCAATTCAAATCCTGATGATCATTGCGAATTGTGTACATTTAACATTCTTCACATTTTCAAGTCTTACAGATCTTTTTGTTAACAATTTCATATCAGAACATATCTTTTATTGTATTTTTGTATATAAAATACATATGTAAAAGGCATGGTCTATTTAAAGTTGACATTCATATATATTAAGTAAAAACAAGTGTTAGTTTTGTTTTACATAAAATACATAACCGAATGATGTTTTAAATAAGATTCTATTCACTGTAATCAGGTATTTATTTCAATTAAGATTAACAACTTAACGACAAGCGACGGACACGCTGACATCAAAGAACTCACCTAAGCTCAGGTTAGCTACAGATAATATTCCTAAATTTCCTAAAATTCCTGAATTAGTTTGGCCAACAACAAAAACTTGTCGCTTATCAAATGAGATGTTTTTTATATCAAAGATTTATGTACCTTATTAAGCTCCGTTTTGATGGCATGAAGACAAATTGGAAAAATATAATATAAAGCCCAAAAAACATGACATGATTGTTATTTTGTTATGAAATAGAAGGGTACAACAATTTTATAAACAATAATGGAATATGGTCAGTTTAGCACTACTGCATGGTCCCTTTCCAATGTTGAATAATTTAAACAAAAGCATTAAACAAGAACAAGAAATATTGTCACGGAGAAAGCAAAAGCTAAATTAACATCTGTTTGCAGGTCAGTGGTCTGACTGATGGCTTACGCAATGCACGTGAACAACAAAAGACAATAGTAACACTAATTAGTTGAATTTTAGTTGTTGGACCAAAGGTGTATCTGATTCAATGTTTGTTCAAACATTGCGCTTTTAAGCAAAATGGCATTTAGCAAAAATGTCATTCTTTATGGGGTAACATAACAGAACTGTTTATGCCTGTTTGGCAGTTATTTAGTGAAATGCTTCTATAGTTAGAAATCAAGTAGAGACTTCCCTAAAAACGTTCAGGTAGGCAAGTGACATAGACCGCCTGACATGTTTCTAATTAAAACATTAGTCAGAATATTTGAGTAAAAAATTGTGTTTTAGCCTTCTTTTGGCAAGATTTTCTGTAAACAAGGATTGTAGTCAATTTCGTGAAAGACCAACTGTACTGGTTAGATATATCCTATGTATGACTATTGTAAGTCAAAACAATATCATTATAAAGCCTAGGGTTGCAAAAGTGCCAGGCCTTCAAGGACGGGCGTCCTCCAAAAGCTTAGCCTGCTTTAAAGTCCGCATCGCATCGTTTTTTCTCTGTAGAATGTGAAGGGGCATCATTCAATAGTGTTGTAAACCAGTTTAGATACCCTTACGTGATATTAATTATGCAGATATTAAACCACGGTTCTTTTAGCAATTTTGTCCATTTTTCAAAGGTCACGTGCCATCTTAACTTTAGTGTTTCTGCCTACAAAAATTGTCTAAATTAAAACAGTCTTCTAGGATAAATTTAACTCTTATATATGGAATTACAAGAAGGTATTCTTTTCTGTTTTCCTGTACTGAGCTAGCAATCTTTAACTTTGCGTTCTTAGACAACACATCCATATTCATTGATATCAATAAGCATAAACTTGGACAAGAGACCGTTCCGAAATATTATATCACTTATGCTCATTTGAAATAAAAATGTGAAAACTCATGATTTTCAATATTTTCCTACTTCAAATACGTGATTGTATTGAGCGCACATTGCATTGTAAATGTTCATGATAGTACAATTGTACTTTCATCATGTACACTTCTCGTGTTTAAGTCATTAATATGACAATAAAGCTGTAATTGTTACGTAAAATTCTGTCTAAACATACAGTATATTTCTGTCTTGAGACAGATATATTCATAACTTGAATGATTTCAAATCCTTGAATAATGACATGTTTGGTGGAAGTTAATGAAACAAATAAATTTGCAAACCGACCAAAATAAACAATGAAATGTTAATTTTGCTTAAAGTAAGGTATTACTAAATAATATATATATATCATAAAAGACACATCGGTCAGCTATCTTTACATTTGTGAAAATCAGCCTATGTGTATTCATTAACATTAATGGTTTGAATTTTTCTCAACCCCGAATTTATGCAGAAAATATATCTCAAGTTTTAACTTTTCTTTCCAATTGTCCAGCTCAATGCGTTTTGATTAACGCGTCTTCGGTGTCATATTACTATAAGGTAACTGTTATTCAGTAAACACATCTTTAAAATATTACAGTTGATTTCATTGAAAATAATAAAGTCAGTAGCATAGCATATTAAAAGGCCATAATTTGGAATCATACATCAAAGAATGATATAATATTGGTTTTTGTTGTTCTTTTTTGACCGACTTGCATGCTGCTTATTAATCGTGGATTGTAGAATTTTAGCATTTTACTCGTTTAAAACTGTCGTCAGCGCTTTACAAATGTAATTGGCTTAGCTGGGCACTCCAAAATTTTTATTGTTCTTTGGAGAATATTTCAGATTTGTTTGTTCGGAGAAGATTATGGTCATATCATTTTAATTATATCTTTACTCATATTGTTTTAGTTTGTGACTAAGTCACTAAATGGACAGGATTTAAGTCAAGCAAAATCAAATTTTAAACTACAGCGCGAACTAAAACTTGTTTATGAGCTGAAGGGACTTCTTCACAATAAGCAGTCGTTTCACAAAATTTGATATGCACAAAGTCCATGGATCCCCTATTATATATAACCATATTTTAATTGAACTCAAGACATTAAAAACTGTCAATAATTATTGTACAAAATATTCAATGAAATCGGATATAATGTTTTCAAAACATCAATGGTACATTATGTTCCATTCAAAAATATTTTAATTGTTTTGGTCCATCTAAGATCATAACCGACTCATCAGATGAGTCCACACACTTTTAAACGATTTAGCCATTTATATTTATTCATATGTATTTTCGGTCGGTATATTTTAGCTGTTATGAAATATGACTTTTTATTCTTCGATTTCATTGAAGCCTATTTCGTACTTTACTCGCTTGTTGAAGAAATCTGTCTTTGAAAAGGTGACACATGAACATATTGTGAAATTACGCTATAAACCTTAATCTATATAAAAATGTGGTTTTGACAAAACTCAATTTTAGATTCAGAACAAAGATTTCTACTACAAGAGACTATCATATTAAGATAATTATGCATGATAATATTTAACAAGAATTTGATGCAAATTGTATTGTAAATAAAATTACTGGAAATCAGCTGTATATGTTAGTACCATTGTCGTGGAAATTAAACGTTAAAATACTTGAAGTAAGTTGAATGTTTGTGTTTACTATTATAATTATGATGAATGCTGACAATAATCAATTATTCAAAATATATATTCAGATAAATCATAAGCGTGTCTTCAAAATCAATATAGTCAATATTTATTTATAAATACATGTCTGGTATGTTAATATGCAGTCCTTTGTCCTTAGTTGACGCAACATAGACGAAACTGGTAATACTTTATATTACCACCCTTGTATATGAAATTTAATATTTATTACCCTCCTTCTCTAAATATTCTATTATTATTAGTTCCAAAATAGTTTATTTCGATTTCGATAGAATGGCATAATAGGTCTAGCATAAAAAGCTTCACAATTACAGCACAATATTGTATGTATATAGTAATTTCTATTGGACGATCTTTACATTAAACACATTTACTTGTTTACAAATGAATATTTTATCCCTCTTTGACTGTTTCAATTTCGATAGCATGGGAGAAAGTAATAGGAAAAAGAAACGAAATCGTGTAGAATGCACAAGACAACAAACTTGAAAATGTTCATAAATGCAAGCTACGAATCATGCCCCAATCCTTGCAAAGGCGTAGGCAGAACTCAGCATTTGAATATGTAATTGATAAATTTTAAATAAGACTTAAATAAAACAACTTCAGATGTGTTTATAAAGCTCTTTGTATAAACACTAGCTCCTCTTATCCACACTGAATAGATATCGGGCTAAAATTATAACTGTATTATTTTTATAAATACAGTTTCGTCTTACCATGCTCTGTTAAACTTATGCACTGACAATTGTAAAGAATCTTTCAAAATAATATACTACATGTATTTTTAAATTTTAAACAGTTTCAAGTTTGCACCCGTTCAGATCCCAATGTTCATTAGGTTATATGGATAAAGGCATATTTTGCTCTTTTGTTCATATACGAATTATGATTTCTGTAATTGGTTTGCAAGGTTATGTTTAACATTATTTTGTTATTTATCGTCTGCTACCGTTTTCATTTATAATATTTTATTTGTATACGAATAAATATTAGTTGTCTTCGGTTAAATTAAAGTGCTCTTTCGGCAAGTTCAGCTCAACTTTAACTTGCCCCTCTTGTAATATACATGTACTTTCACAATACTGATTGTTTTTCTTTTCTTTTTCTTCATTATACAAAATAGGGCCACTTAGATGGTCCTAAATCACTCTTCTAACCCATCATTTCTCATTATTCACCATTTAAATTGAAATATTTTGCCCCAATATTTTGGAAAGGCATTGTTAAAAATGTCTATGTTGCAAGTGTGTACCTATGAGACTATGTAGAATAAATGTACACATGTATGGACGACGTTCCGCCATAAGTTGTTCCTCTTTATTTATGAAAGATATACTATGCTCATACTTGAGTAAATATTTCTAATACATTAATTAATTGAAATCTATGAAATCTTTCTGAATATGTCTAAATTGAATAAACTATGTATGGGAGCTGCATTCCTTATTGTTGGCCACGTAAAAACAGACACTATATATTCATACTATGACATAAAGTGTAAAGAGTTTTAAAACATACATGACATATAAACATATTTACTTTGTGTGAAGTCAAAAAACAGTTACTTCATTTTTATAAAGAGACTGTTTATCAACTGTCAATATTTTCTAATTATAATAAATTTGAGCATAGAATATCTTTAAAATATATTTGAAGAAATGCCGTATGCCCAAGGCATTTAAGCTTTTGTGGCCCCTAAATGATGTCAATCAAATTAAAATGGGCAACCTTGATAAAAGACTATCTAAGAAAGCTTCAGACAAAGTTTGGTGATCATCCATCAATTATCTCCGTAGAAGCAGAAGTTTAAGTGCATTGCTACTTTTAGCTTAAGCGGCCCTTTAAAAGGGCAAATCAAAATAATATGAACAAACTTGATGAAATACTGCCTAAGAATGCTACAGACAAAGTTTGGTTATCATCCATCAATTGGTTCTATAGAAGAAGATGTCTAGAGGTTTTCCTATTTTTACCTCTAGAGACACTAAAAGGAGCCAAACAAATTAAAATGAGCAAACTTGATACAATACTACCTAACAAGGCTACAGACAAATTTTGATGATAATCCGTCATTTAATTTAGTAGTAGATGTTTAAAAGTTTTTCTATTTTGAGCTCTGTTGACCCCTTAAAGGGGCCAATTGAAATGGCATGAGCAATTTAAGTGTGATTGTCACAAGGATGCTACAGTCCAAGTTTGAGGTTAATCTGCCCATCAGTTGTAGAGAAGAAAATGATTGATGACGTATGACGACGCACAATGAACGACTATGGTTGCCGGAGTATCTCCCTTTGATACTTATAGCTCATCCTGAACCTTCGGTTCTGGTGAGCTAAAATGGCGTCTTCATCAAGATAACGAAAGGAGTCTTCTCCCTATATATATGAGAAAAAATCCAGCATGGTACATCAACGCCAGGTCTGAACGAAGCCTGTACTACCAGTTCTCACTGTTGTACAGCGTTCATCGGAAAAATCCCCTCAATTAATGCACAAAAATAATCCAATACTGCTCTGGATGCAGACATTTTTAGCTTCACAAGAAACTAGTAAACAGAACAGAAACATGTTAACTTTCGTTTTCGTAGTTTTGAGGGGTTATTTCCGATGAACGCTGTACAACAGTACAGAACAGAACAAATATTTCATTACAAGCCCATTGTCGTTAATAATGAAAAAAAAAGAACATATATATATTGGTAAGACATGGAATATTTTACATATAATACATAAATTATTATTTCCTTGAACACATATATCGTGAGAATGTAACAGGAAAAAATATATTTATATATACTCAAAAGTTACATGGAAATAAATAACAAAAAAAAGGAATGATTTCGGATTGAGAAAGGCATTTATATCATTACAATAGTGAATCCCTTAATTTGAAAGCTTTAAAACAATATAGAGCCAAATTGTTTATGATCTTCTTATTACTACTTTGCATTAATGATATATACTTAATAATATTTAACAGTGCATACGCATGCTGTCCTACTTGTCATACACTTGACACCCTACATACAATAATACAATAATAACGCTTGTGCCCAGAGTTTGTGACCAAAACAGTCACATCTTAATTAAATCTCAAAATATCTACAAGATCAGTTTTATATCTTCAATTACTGCGTTAAAACAAAATCTAGGATGTTGAAACGTTTAACATATATAGTGTTGCATATATATTGCATTATGGAATATACATATTAATGAACTTCAAAATAACAAAGAAACCCATTTGTCTGGCAAACATTCGTTCACCCGCTTCAAAAAATCACTCCGTGTTCGCCATTTTGTCAGGTTTGCAACCAATTTGTTCGCTTGAACCAAGTGTGCAACAACTGCACGTCCTGACCCTTGAAACATAGTAACACAATTGAACGCAAATTACTCACTGGTATTATAATCTCAATGAATAAAACAGAGTAACACAATTGATCGTAAATTACTCATTGTTATTATAATCTCAATGAATAAAACATAGTAACACAATTGAACGCAAATTACTCACTGGTATTATAATCTCAATCAATAAAACATAGTAACACAATTGAACGCAAATTACTCACTGGTATTATAATCTCAATGAATAAAACATAGTAACACAATTGAACGCAAATTACTCACTGGTATTATAATCTCAATGAATAAAACATAGTAACACAATTGAACGTAAATTACTCACTGGTATTATAATCTCAATGAATAAAACATAGTAACACAATTGAACGTAAATTACTCACTGGTATTATAATCTCAATGAATAAAACATAGTAACACAATTGATCGTAAATTACTTATTGGTATAATAATCAAATTGAAAAAAACATAGTAACACAATTGATCGTAAATTACTCATTGGTATTATGATCTCAATGAATAAAACAGAGTAACACAATTGATCGTAAATTACTCATTGTTATTATAATCTCAATGAATAAAACATAGTAACACAATTGAACGTAAATTACTCACTGTTATTATAATCTCAATGAATAAAACATAGTAACACAATTGATCGTAAATTACTCATTGGTATTATAATCACAATGAATAAAACATAGTAACACAATTGATCGTAAATTACTCATTGGTATTATAATCTCAATGAATAAAACAGAGTAACACAATTGAACGTAAATTACGAACTGGTATTATAATCTCAATGAATAAAACATAGTAACACAATTGAACGTAAATTACATATTGGTATAATAATCTCAATTAGTAAAACATAGTAACACAATTGAACGTAAATTACGAACTGGTATTATAATCTCAATGAATAAAACATAGTAACACAATTGATCGTAAATTACTCATTGGTATTATAATCTCAATGAATAAAACAGAGTAACACAATTGATCGTAAATTACTCATTGTTATTATAATCTCAATGAATAAAACATAGAAACACAATTGAACGTAAATTACTCATTGGTATTATAATCTCAATGAATAAAACATAGTAACACAATTGAACGTAAATTACTCATTGGTATTATAATCTCAATGAATAAAACATAGTAACACAATTGAACGTAAATTACGCACTGGTATTATAATCTTTAGTTTGTTTGTTTGTTTTGGGTTTTGCGTCACATCGACACAATATAGGTCATATCACGACGTTCCAGCTTTTACCGGTTGAGGAAGACCTCAGGTGCCCTCCCGTGCATTATTTCAGGCACGAACGGGCAGGTAATATAATCGCAATCAATAAAACATGGTTACACAATTGAACGTAAATTACGAACTGGTATTATAATCTCAATCAATAAAACATAGTAACACACTTGAACGTAAAATTACTCACTGGTATTAAAATCTCAATCAATTAAACATAGAGGCACACTTGGACGAAAATCACTAATTTGTATTATAATTTCAATCAATAAAACATAGTGACACACGTGGACTTAAATTACTCATTGGTGATATAATCTCAATCAATAAACCATGGTTACACACTTGGACGTAAATTACTCATTGGTAATAAAAGATCAATCAATGAAACATAGGGACCATTTGGATGTAAATTACTGATTTGTACATGTATTATAATCTCGATCAATAATACATGGTGACACAATTAAACGTGAATTACTCAATTGTATTATAATCTCAATCAAAAAAAAAGTTACACATTCGAACGTAAATTACTCACTGGTATTATAATCTCAATCAATAAACATAGTAACACTTTTGGACATAAATTACTCATTGGCAATATAATCTAGATCAATAAAACATACTGACCCACTTTGACGAACATTACTCACTGGCATTATTATCTCAATCAATAAAACATAGAAACACACATGGACGTAAAATACTCATGGGTAATATCATCTCAATCAATAAAACAAAGTTCCACACTTGGACGTAAATTACTAATTGGAATTATAATCCCAATCAATAAAACATAGTGACACACTCGGACGAAAATTACTCATTGGTAATATAATCTCAATCAATAAGACAAAGTGACACACTTTGACGTATATTCCTCATTGGTATTATAATCTCAATCAATTAAACAAATTGACACACTTGGACGAAAATTCCTTATTCGTAATATAATCTCAATCAATAAGACATAGTGACATACTTGGACGTAAATAATTAATTGGTAATACAATCTTAACCAATAAAACAGAGTGACACACTTGGACGTAAATTACTCATTGGTATTATGATCTCAATCAATAAAACATAGTGACATACTTGGACGTAAATTACTCATTGTCAATTAAATTCTCAATCAATAAAACATAGAGACACACTTGGACGAAAATTACTCATTGGTATTGTATTCTCAATCAATAAAACACAGAGACACACTTGGACGTAATTTACTCATTGGAATTATAATCTCAATCAATTAAACAAAGTGACACATTTGGACGAAAATTACTCATTGGTAATATAATCTCAATCAATAAGACATAGTGACACACTTGAAGGTAAATTACTAATTGGTATTATAATCTCAATCAATAAAACCAAGTGACACACTCGGACGAAAATTACTCATTGGTAATATAATCTCAATCAATAAAACATAGTGACACTCTTGGACGAAAATTACTCATTGGTGATATAATCTCAATCAATAAAACAAAGTGACACACTTGGACGTAAATAATTCGTTGGTATTATAATCTCAACCAATAAAACATAGTGACACACTTGGACGAAAATTACTCATTGGTGATATAATCTCAATCAATAAAACAAAGTGACACACTTGGACGTAAATAATTCGTTGGTATTATAATCTCAACCAATAAAACATAGTGACACACTTGAACGTAAGTTACTCATTGGTATTATAATCTCAATCAATAAAACATAGTGACACACTTGGACGAAAATTATTCATTGGTGATATAATCTCAATCAATAAAACAAAGTGTCACACTTGGACGTAAATAATTCGTTGGTAATATAATCTCAACCAATAAAACATAGTGACACACGTGGGCGTAAATAACTCATTGTTATTATAATCTCAATCAATAAAACATAGTGACACACATGGACGTAAATTACTGATTGGTATTATAATCTCAATCAGACCCACTTGGACGTAAATTACTCATTGGTATTATAATCTTAATCAAGAAAACATTGTGACACACTTGAACGAAAATTACTCATTGGTATTATAATCTCAATCAGACACACATGGACGTAAATTACTCATTGGTAGTATAATCTCAATCAAGAAAACATAGTGACACACTTGAACGAAAATTACTCATTGGTATTATAATCTCAATCAGACCCACTTGGACGTAAATTACTCATTGGTATTATAATCTTAATCAAGAAAACATAGTGACACACTTGAACGAAAATTACTCATTGGTATTATAATCTCAATCAGACCCACTTGGACGTAAATTACTCATTGGTATTCTAATCTTAATCAAGAAAACATAGTGACACACTTGAACGAAAATTACTCATTGGTATTATAATCTCAATCAGACCCACTTGGACGTAAATTACTCATTGGTATTATAATCTTAATCAAGAAAACATAGTGACACACTTGAACAAAAATTACTCATTGGTGATATAATCTCAATCAATAAAACAAAGTGACAGACTTGGACGTAAATAATTAATTGGTAATATAATCTCAACCAATAAAACAGATTGACACACTTGGACGTAAATTACTCATTGGTATTATATCTCAATCAATAAAACATAGTGACACACTTGGGCGGAAATCACTCATTGGTATTAGAATCTCAATCAATAAAACAGAGTGACGCACTTGGACGTAAATTACTCATTGTTATTATAATCACAATCAATAAAACAAAGTGACACACTTTGACGTAAATTACTCATTGGAATTGGAATCTTAATCAATTAAACAAAGTGACACACTTGGATGAAAATTATTCATTAGTATTATGATCTCAATCAATAAAACATAGTGACACACTTGGACGGAAATTACTCATTGGTATAATAATCTCAATCAATAAAACAGAGTGATGCACTTGGACGTAAATTACTCATTGGAATTACAATCTTAACCATTAACACAGAGTGACACACTTTGACGAAAATTACTCATTGGTATTATATTCTCAATCAATAAAACTTAGAGACACATTTGGACGAAAATTACTCATTGGTAATATAGTCTCAATCAATAAAACATAGCGGCACACTTGGACATAAATTACTCATTGGTATTATAATCTAAATCCAAAAAACATAGTGGCACACTTGGACATAAATTACTCATTGGTATTATAATCTAAATCAAAAAAACATAGTGGCACACTTGGACGAAAATTACTCATTGGTAATATTATCTCAATCAATAAGACATAGCGACACACTTGGAAGTAAATTATTCATTGGTACTATAATCTCATTCAATATAACATAGTGACACACTTGGACGTAGTTACTCATTGGAATTATAATCTCAATCAATTAAACATAGTGTCCCACTTGAACGTAAATTACTCATTGGTAATATAATCCCAATCAATAAAACAGAGTAACACAATTGAACGTAAATTACGCACTGGTATTATAAAACATAGTTACACACTTGAACGAACATTACTCACTGGTAATATAATCTCAATCAATAAAACATAGCGGCACACTTGGACATAAATTACTCATTGGTATTATAATCCAAATCCAAAAAACATAGTGGCACACTTTGACATAAATTACTCATTGGTATTATAATCTAAAATCAAAAAAACATAGTGACACACTTGGACATAAATTACTCATTGGTATTATAATCTAAATCAAAAAAACATAGTGGCACACTTGGACATAAATTACTCATTGGTAATATAAGCTCAATCAATAAAACCTAGAGACACACTTGGACGAAAATTACTCTTTGGTATTATAATCTCAATCATTAAAACATAATAACACACTTGGACATAAATTACTCATTGGCAATATAATCTCAATCAATACAACATAGTGACCCATTCGGACGAACATTCCTCACTGGTATTATTATCTCAATCAGTAAATCCCAATCCTGAGTTCACTCGACACTTACTTTATAACCTGAATACAACTTTACTGAAAGGTGAGGACTGTCTTGACAGTTAGGCAATTATATTCGATTTACTCATTAATTGGAGTGTAAGTATCTATTCTGAATACGGGTATTAGTAACACAATTGAAGGTAAATTACTCATTGGTATTATAATCTCAATCAATAAAACAAATTAATACATTTGAACGTAAATTACTCATTGGTATTATAATATCAATCAATAAAGCATAGTAACACAATTGAACGTAAATTATTCACTTGTAATATAATCTCAATCAATAAAACATAGTGACACTCTTGGACGAAAATTACTCATTGGTATTATAATCTCAATCAATTAAACAGAGTGACACACGTAGACGAAAATTACTCATTGGTAATGTAATCTCAATCAATAAGACATAGTGACCCACTTGAACGTAAACTACTCATTGGTATTATAATCTCAATCAATAAAACATAGTTAAACACTTGGACAAACATTACTCACTGGTAATATAATCTCAATCAATAAAACATAGTGACACACTTGGACTCATGTCAATACCTGCCATATTAACTAAAGATTATGCATGTATGTGTATGTTGGTATAAACTGGAACCTACATGCCACTACTGTCTTTCTAATAGTCCCCACAACAATTTTGTGTACTTGCATAGTATTACATCCATTTTAAGGATATCTTAAAATTTATATTATAAAAAGACATTATCTTTATAACAAATTAAAATCTATGTATAAGATTAGAGATTTAAAATCTGATAGCAATAACAGGTAAAAGGTAGGTGCTGATGATATTTTAAGCTTAGCTAACTATAATAATTAACAGATGTATACATATATAATAAAATGAAACCTGTGTTCCAGTCTGTTGATTTTTATGTACTTCTGTTAGGCAAATCGACAGCCTGGGGAAATACAATTTTCGATTGAAGCGCCACCTTGTATTCACCCCGAAAATTACGGGTGTTATTTAAAGAACGATAACTCATGCAACGACAAACTAGTTTCTAAGTGACCCGAAGCTCAACGAACAGTTACGGAGACTTGCTTTCAAAACACCATTTCAGATTAAAGAAACAAAGTCTATTGCATGATGAGTTAATTTGATCAACGGGTGTGATAAGTTAAAGTGGATAAAGTTTGTGAGCATCAGAGTATTGTGCTAGCGGCAAATTAATAATAGTAAATGCCAATATTCATCATCTTCGCCTCGATTCCGATTTTGTCATGTAATTTGTTGGTCAAGTGCTAATCGGTCTATTAATAGGATTATTATAAGTCAATAAATATGTATATGGGAAACCCCGCAGGTTTCCCCATGCGTTGATAGATGTTGTGTTATCTATGACGATCGAGTATGAAATAGCGCGTAAGTTATGAATAAACAAAAAAATATCAACGCCTGAATCCCAGGCTTAATAAAATGTATTACCTTAACAAGAATTTATTTAATCCATGTCCTATATTGTGAAGAAATGTAGCATAGGTAAAATTCTCCCAAATGTTGGTATGAAATCTAAAGTATAGATTTTAAACCACACCATTGCGTTTACAATAAGATCATCACAAACCTTAATGAATGTATTTTATCATTATGTTTAATCCATTTGCATTACTGTTACATAGTTTTGATCCTAAACAACAATATCGTAGTCCTATAAGCTGTGTGATGCTAGCCATTGAAAGTCAGGCACGTAAAGACTTGTTTTATATAAGGAATGTATTAAAACACATTTTTGTTTTGCTTCGCTTAACTTACTACTTTTCGGAGTCAGTACGATGTAATTTATTCGAGCGTTATTTTTTAATGAATTTTATTATAAATAAAACAGAATTTACCATAACGTATTAAAAGTCATAATTGAGTTAAATTTCCTGCGGTCTTCGAAATCATGCGTATCAAACTGGTGTTTAATAGCCCGACGAAATTAATTATATCTTGCTGACAAATCTTCAATAAATATATTTAGATTTAGTAAGCCCAGCTATCAATTCGACAAACTACTTGTTGGTGAATATGGTGTACTAACGTTAAATATCGCAATATCACACTTGAAGAAAATTCGGAAGACTGTCGCTGCGTAATGCAATGAGCGCTAAATGTCGCAATCGCCATGACGATAAATGTCGCTTTTAGCGTTTATTGTTGATCACAAAATAAAGTCGGTTAAATGTCACAACGTGACCAATAATTGCCCCCAGTATAGTATACGGTATAGCAGCCACAAACAATATGGTGCACTTTCATTATCATAACCATACAGGCCTATCTCTGCCATCGGCTAAAAATATCAATACAGGGCGCACTCTGCCATCGGCTAAAAATATCAATACAGGGCTCACTCTGCCATCAGCTAAAATGATCAATACAGGGCTCACTCTGCCATCAGCTAAAAATATCAATACAGGACTCACTCTGCCATCAGCTAAAATGATCAATACAGGGCTCACTCTGCCATCAGCTAAAAATATCAATACAGGGCTCACTCTGTCATCAGCTAAAATTATCAATACAGGGCTCACTCTGTCATCAGCTAAAATTATCAATACAGGGCTCACTCTGCCATCAGCTAAAATGATCAATACAGGGCTCACTCTGCCATCAGCTAAAATATCAATACAGGGCTCATTCTGTCATCAGCTAAAATTATCAATACATGGCTCACTCTGTCATCAGCTAAAATGATCAATACAGGGCTCACTCTGCCATCAGCTAAAAGGATCAATTATACAGGGCTCACTCTGACATCATCTTAATTTTTAATACAGGGCTTACTCTGTCGTGAGTTAAAATGATCAATACAGGGCTCACTTGCTATCATCTAAATGTTTAAAACTGGGTTCAATCTGCCGAAAGCTTAAATGATCAATACAGGGGTCACTCTGCCATTATCTAGATGTTTAATACAGGGCTTACTCTGCCGTCAGCAAAAATGTTCCATACAGTACTCACCCTGTTATCAGACAAAATGGTCCATACAGGACTCACTATGTTATCAGCTAAAATGTTGGTAATTTGGCTGTAACATTTTTTTAGTTTGGTCAAAACATCTTTGCCGATCTGTTGCCATTTTAGTGATACGGTGTAAAATATCACACATACGAAGCAAATTTGACTATACAAATATTCTAGCAGTGGAGGCATACTTATATCGTCCTAGTCTGTCATTTTTATATCGGCATCATGGCCATTATCATTATCGCCATTATTATATGATTATCTTTATTATAATCAAAAATCATCATCACTTACAACCATCATCATAAGACTTAGCAGCAGCGGCACATCGTCATCGCATCGCCATCACCACCAATATGTACTGTTAGGCTATTGTTTTTGATATTTCATGTTTTTGGTGAGCTTATGTTTGAGGTGAAAAAGGATATTTGTTTGTATATATTTCGAGTGAAAAACGGAAATAAAGATATTTTCGTAAGTGCGAATCGCGAGAACGAGTAAATGTGTGGAATTCATAATACTTTGAGTTGGTATATATTCCATTTATATAAATACGAAAAACAAGAACGTTTTCTTTATTTCATGAAAACAACAACAGCTTTGTGAAAAATAACGAAAAATAATATTATTGTTCGAGCTTTGCAAAACAAACAACAAAGTCTAGTGGCTTGTGTTCTTATTCGGAAAAACTATACTCAACGCAATACATGTATTTTGATTTTGATTTTTAAGATTGTGTTTTATGCTCACCGAGAATTATGTTCAATTATAATGTTTTGGTCATGTCGACAAATCAATCAATTCCGTGTTAATTACGAAAATGAAACAAGCATGTCAGAGTTTCCCTTTAAGGAAGAAAATATATCAATTTTCCTTCAGTCGACATTGGGGATTTACAATGTATCACTCACTGCCAAACCAGCATGATTCCATACATCCTTCTTATAGAACTCAGTTTTTCAATAGTTTGAATGACAAAAAAAAATAATAGATAAATACAGAATCCATAAAGAAAGCCCAACACGCAAGAATTGAAAATGTTGCAGGCTCGGTTTGATTGAGCCTGTTCATGGACGGTACTGGAAAGTGCAAGTTACCGTCCAAGCCCCCCTAGCACCGGCTTAAGCAGAATTCAACATTTAACACGAAACTGGTGAAATTTTGAATTTAGAAATATCCGCAGATGTGTTCATACAAAACATAATTTCTACTTCGATTAAAGTCATTTACAATGCTAGAGTTACTCTGCTTGTACATATCAAGATGTAAGATTATAATATTCTTAAATTTGCTCAATAATATATATTAAACTCATTTAGAAATTTTGCTCTTAAAACGTATTTATGAATCTGATATTGAATATAGCTAGATATAATAAACCTGTTTTAATTATTGAAACTGGTGAAAGATATTTTGAAAAACAAATTTAGATTTTGTAAAAGATACGATACATTCGCTTAAAATATGCGTATATATGCTGACGTCATTTTTCTAGGTCGTTGAACACCCTTTAAATGTTTTTTTTATTATTATTTGCCCATCCATGTAAAGAAATACTATGCTAAACCTAACTTTGATCATATCTATTTCACGATGAAATATGCTACTTAAAATAAAGTTTTTTGCATCTTAATTTGAATTTAATGAAATTTAGGGAAAGAAATATGAATATACACCTCTTTAGCAATGCATCACAAGAGTTGTTCGTAAAATATATAATTGACAATGTATTTTAGAACAACTCAATGATGGAATGCTGGCGTTAAACTTATAAAACAGTTTAAGATCAGTATAAAACAAGCATGTATATATTTTATGAAATGTAGTTTCATATTCGTGACAAAATATGCAACAGCTCACCCGATGAAAATTATTTATTTTTTTAAATAGCATAACAATTCTATGTTGTTCACCATAATAATTAACAATCATGATAAACATTTCCACAGGAAGATCCATTTTTTTTCTATTTTCTACGTATTCTCTTTGTTGTTTTTTTATAAAAATAATTTAATATACCTGAAAAATGAGATTGTTGTTTACAATGAGGAAGTTACCTTCACCTGTATCTCTAGCTGTGTAGATAGTTTATGTAAAGCTGAAATAGATACTATATAGTATCCTGTTGAATCAACACCATATAAAGGTGAAGTCATTTATGTAAACATCCTTCCGACTTCCCTTCGTGGCGTGCACGTCGCTCGGAAGGATTAGGTCACACCAGATGGGTGACCTAGTTAGGTCACTTAGCTGGTGTGACCTAACCAACGACGAAGGGTGTGGCCCTAAAGAGAGCTGTTGCTCCAGGAAGAGGTGCCTTTCCTCTATTGTCATTTGTTCATCGAGCGAAGAATTTGGTCCTAGAGAAGGTCTACGACGATTGACAGCTTGAAAAGACCTCCGTCGCGGCTCTACGACATCGACGACGTTGCAGGCGAATAAGTCCTCCGTTGCAGGCTCTACGTTACCAGCAATCGTAATAGAGGCCGACTAGTCTGGGACATATGGGAAACCGGCGCCCAGTATAAAAAAAAAACTAAAAATAACATAAAAAAATAAACATCTGTCAATAAACTCGTTGAAAACAACATGATTTCAGGGTCTTCGACCATAAGCCGCATTGTCCGAGATCAAATGTTACTGAGAACATTCACCTTTGCGTTCAAGCTAGCAACTCATTGTTTCTGATAATTGTAATATGTCAAATATACATGTCTATTATGTTATCATGAATCAGTATCATTTCTGCATACATCTATATAAAACTTAAATGTTTGTTTTCTTCTCGATATTCATATTCATGATAAATTAGCTATTTACTTAAAATAGACATTGAATTGTGTATAAAACTTGCTATGGAAACAGATTACCGGCTTCTTGTATAGACGATTTACCCCCATTCTTCTTATTGACTTGTATATAACACAATTTTAGATACCTTCCTTATATATCTGCCATTAAAATGTCAGTATATTATGTTACAGCACAAAGTTACTTACATTTAACGTAACGTCTGCAAGAAAATTTGTAAGTTTTCACAAAAGGTTGGTATAGTTCGATTTTTACGATATCGCAGAACTGTTGATTGCGCCTTTTGATATTGTTATTATATTTGATTATATATGGCAAATATGTTTTTAAAATCCGGTTTCAAGGCGACCGACTTTCCACATTATACGTTCTGATCATGCATGTAAAGAGTGGTACGTTTAGTATTACGTAAATTTGTCGCAATTCTATTTATGTTTGATTTTATTTACCTGTTCAATTGCTTACTGATTATACGGTCTGTGCACACAAATATATATAATATGCGATAAATGTACGTTACATTTCAAGATATAATTAAATCAAAGGGCTGCAAGCTCTGTGGCATTTTCTGATCTTTGCAATCTAAATTGTACTGTGTATCTGTATGTATTTTCCTGTATATGTTTATGTACTATAATTCATCTTGAAAAGGAACCAGAGTTTTGATAACATACGGAATTTTGCATAACTAGAGTTGCATCAAAAAATCATTTATGTTCGTTTTTCATGACAGCCACACTTTATCTTTGCATATCGTGACTACTTCCTTAACAAAGACACTTAATACAAAAATAAAAAAAACCTTGCCCCGACAGGGATTTGAGCCCAAGACCTCTCATACATTAAACAAGCTCGTTACCACTGCACCACGGATTAATTTCGATTTATTTTGTTTACGATAAACCTGTTGTTTAAAATTGATGTAAATAAGTAAGCAAAAATCTTTTCACCAAAACAGTCCGACATGTGGAATCTAATATATTCCACTATTCGACAGTCAGATTTATTTGTGTAGTATTCGGTAATCGACATCACTAAAATAGCATTTTCATTGGTTAAAATCATATTAATCCGCGTAAGTTGTGATTGTGCATTTATTGACAATTCTATAAGCCAACGCTACTTTTAAACTTTGAATGCGTTGTAATTTGGTGGATACTTGGAACAAAATAAAAATATTTCTTTCTTTTAAATCGCTAGTTTAGAAGCTGTTTTGAGAACTACTTGTTTTTTAGGCTTGTCGTTAACCGCTGTGTCAGATATTGAAAGTCAGCTTTGTATTTCCTGATCGTCGATCAGAAAATACAAAAACTTAACGTTGTTATGTCCAAATATATAAATTTATTGAGTCAACCTTTCTTTATACAAAGTGAACTCATGAACATATTACATGAATTAAACTGAACAAATATATGATGTCAATGTGTCTTTATATGGTGTATAGACAATATAAAACAATCACAATTTTTTAGCATGGAATATATATATTTACAGTCAAACATTGTATAAAAAAGGAATCAAATTTGTGAAAGATATCATAAATAAACAGGGTAATATTGTAGATTTGATATCATCTTTAGAACAGGTCACAGGCAAACCTGTGAAGTATTTTTACTGTATCATAGTTTAGAACAGGCAATAAAATAGTGCATGCAAAAGTTTAATAACTTTTTGATTAGCAATAATTTGCTGAATGTTCAATATCTAATAATAATCAACTCCTATATTAAACTTATTTTAACTATGGATATTAATAAGAAATTTGCTTATGAAATTATAGCTAAAACTTCAGACATACCTACAAGTCAAGAAATGTGGAACACATATTTTAACCCATTACGCGTTATATATACGCCTTTTAACGCCATTTTACCCCCCTCCCTCTTTTTGGTGTCTCAAATGGTAAAAAATGCCTTATTTAGGCCCCTAACACTTGTTTTTGTTTGAGAAATGTTGTTTAAAAAAAGTGACCACTTTTTCGGCGCGGCCCCAACCAAATGATACATCAGGGGGTTGCCAGAACGGGGATGTGCCCACTTCTGTTTGGGGGTTGGCCCCCCTGATCGCCAAGAAAATTTTGGACTTGTGAGAGGCTAAAAATGACCACAGATCGATCATAAGGTAACATGTAACCAACAATTTACTTTATCTCAATCCATTGAGAAGTTGCAGCTCTTTGAAGTGAATTTAGATAGGAAAAATCAACGAAAAATAGTGTTTTTTGCAATTTTGAGATGTCCCCTCGTTGCCATGGAAACAGGAGATTTAAGCCTGAGCATGTTGTTGCAAAGGCAATGGTCCAGTCAACACTTGTGCCAAGTTTGATTAGTATTGAAGCCGGTTTTCTTGTTTTTTAGCAATTTGAACTTGTAACGGGAGACTTTTCAATGAAAACAGCCATTTTTCACAAAATGCTCATAAAGTAATGGGTTTATGAAAAAAAATCTACAAAACAACAATTTTCTTCAAATTTATATATAAGGCCATGTTGAAACATGGAAAACGCGATTTTGGGTAAGTTCAAGTATTCTCATCATTTTCTGTTAACCCATTACGCGATATGAACGCCTTTTTACGCCTTTTTCACCCCCTTTTTTGGTGTCTCAAATGGTGACAAAATGCCCTATTTAGGCCCCCAACATTTGTTTTTGTTTGAGAAATGTTGTTTAGAAAAAGTGAACACTACTTTCGCGCGGCCCCCCCCAACAGAATAAGAATCATAAGGGAGAGTTGCCGAAGGGGGATGTGCCGACACTTCTAGTTTGGGGGGTTTAAACGGGGCGCCGAGTCCCCTCAGAGGGCAGTAGAAAATTTGGGACCCTCTGTAGAAGGGCTCCAAAAGTTGAGCAAGAGAGATCGTAATTATAAAGGTAGACGTGTACCAAACTGCTGATAAGCACATTGTATCTATTACTGATGTTAATCTCAATGAGAAGATTGCAGCACTTTGAAGTGAATTTTTGAATATGAAAAAGAAACACAAAATAGTGATTTTTGGGCAGAAATTATTGAGATGTCCAACTTCATTGCCGAGTTGGTTATAAGGAATTGTTAAGCCTGAGTCATGTTGTGGTAATAGGGCAATGGTCACATAGTATATAAGTAACACTTTGTGCCAAAGTTTGATTTAGTATTAGAAAATGCGAGTGTTCATTGTCACATAGCAATTTGAACTGTTCACACGGGAGACATTTCAAATGAAACAAGCCATTTTTCACAAAAAGTGGTCTCATTAAGTAATGATTAAGAAATGACAAAAGAATTATGGACATTAATATATAGGTGTTTCTAGAAATAAAAGATTCATATACTAGTGAGTATTCCTAAAGCACGAATTACTTCAATAGAACTTTAGCGACAAATTTACTATTTAATAATTAAAAAAAATATGTGGGTTTTAAAAATAAAAATTTGGTTGCTTGGGGGGGGGGAAAGCCCTAATAATATAAAATGTATATCATTTTAAAATAGGGTTAAACACAATGGTTTTTTTGGGGAATGTACAGCAAATTCAAATCCTAATTCTAATGTCAAATACATGCAGAGAATTTCGCAACGAGTTTATTATAATGTTTTATGTTTTATGTTGTTGTAAACCATTCATATTAGGTTCGAAAACTAAAGATTTTAAATATGACATATTGTTTTTAGAATTGACAAGAGATATTTATTTTGTCAAAAGAGCATAAAAATGGTTATTACCTACTATGTCATTTGGTTTTTAATAATAGTTTGAAATTGCATAGTAATTCTATAGGAATAATTTGAAGCAGGAATTGAGAAAATAAATAGATTGGAGTCAATTATAAGATCCTAATATAAATTACACTTAACATGTGAAACGAGAACTTTACCTCATAAACATATTGAAGTTAAATTGGCTTAATCAATAAAGGTATAGGATCGTGTCATATCAGATATTTTCATGGAAGAAATAGAGGATGTTTAATGGTGAGTAGTGGTAATGTTTATATATTATGTACATGTATATACTGTATGTGTGTTTTATAATATTTATATTAATGTAATTAGTATGTAATATATACATTGTATATTAATAAATGGTGAGATGTGTATGATGGATGAAATAATACCTGACCTCCAACCTCATTACCAATCTTATCGTGTGGGTAATATAACTGGGTTATTCAGCCTAGTTCTGTCATTTATAAAAATAATGTGAAATTTTGAATATATTGTATGAACTAATATATATATACAGCAAACAATTTATGATGTCAATGTCTCTTTATATAATGTCTATCTATCAATATATGATGTTAATTTTTCAGTAAATTGTTTGAAACCGTTCTTATATCGACTCAAAATACCAGTATTGTATGCGGAATCATCCTTCTATAGAGTCAACTTACCGATATATGATGTCAATGTGTTATTACATGATGTCAATGTGTTATTATATGATGTCAATGTGTTATTATAGCTATGCTCAATCTCTCGTGAGCATCACAACACGATAAGCATAATAATGAAATATAATTTGTTCATTATTATAATAGAGGTCAGAGAGATAGAGAGTAGGAGGTTTTTGTATTATTATATGTCCCTTACATGAGGTCCAGTTCTTTCAGTATATTATTGTGCATTTAACGGATATAATCAAGCTTTGTACCCGGTGGAGCGATTCTATATAGAGTCCAATGTGTTCATGAGGATCAAAAGTCGGTCCTGACGAAACCTGCGGATAATGCATCTATCTGTACGTGGAAATAGGCCACAAAGGAAACGCCAACCATAGAGACGTTATATATGTTCAAAAATGTTTTAGCCAGTGATACAGCTATATCAGGGTTAATCGCCCTAAGATGATGTGATGTGGTGGGCCATTATAATGCCATACATATATTTCATATCAGTTAAAGCAGACATTTCGTTGGAAATGATAATGTTCTCCGTGAAATTGCTACTCTTTTTTCTCTCTGAAATTATCTTAAAATCTGTTAACATGTGAAAGAACTGAAAAAGATACTCAATCTCTTGATAGAAAATAATAGTTGTATTACATTTCTATGATAATGGAATTTGTTTGGATATACTGTGACATTACGAAAAATAGAAAAACTTATGGCATTATTGATGCTTTAAGTAACATCTTGTATGTCCGCCCAATTCGTTTGAAAAACAAGTATGTTCATAATGTAAATTAAATCGTAACACTCGTCATTGTTAGGGCTAAATGAACTAATGTACCTAATTTCATACACATACCTTCATATTTTGGACGCAAATTATTCTTTATTGACAATATGAGGCACAATTGTATTTTTTATAATGATTTAAAGTTTATGTGTGTTTTCTATTATGAATTGAGTTTCTCAACTAAAGGTAGAGGTGGGTGTAATTACCAAGTCTACGGATAGATTAGCCACTGCCTTGAATAATCAAAATGTCCGTATTTGATCATTATTTAGATTGAACCTTATACTTGATCTGTATGGGTTCTAAAAGGGGTTATATGGGATGAGTGTGTGTGAGTAGTATACCTAATATGAAACAACATATGAATAAAAAAGCTATTAATCGCTATCTCCGTCTTGGTTTCTTGTTTTAGTGCGTAGATTGTTATATGTAGCCCATCCAATATATGAATATTAAAAATGGAAAACATTAACCCTTTTTGCTAACACCACGGCCCCTGCAACTGGATACAAATTCATATTTTGATCACAGCTTACTGTTAATCGATATAAGGTCCTGATTTCCTTCAATACTCTACTGCAAGGTTGAAACTGTACTTTAAAAATCTTTCAAAATATCAGTACAGTCTCATCGAGCCATAAAATTAATATTTTTTGCGGTGATCGATACTCCTATCATCTCTGGCCATGAGAGACGACTAATATGTATTATTGTCTGTGTTAACGTAATTGATAGTATCTAAAAATAGAAGTATATGTTAAGTAAACAAGATACTTGTTTATATCTACTGAGTGCTTTCCTTATGTGCATCAGTATTAGAATAAGAAGCAAATTTTTTATTAATTGGATGGAAAAAATTGTCGTTTTTTTTCTATTACTATTTTTAATATCGAGAGGTCAGCACTGTGCTTGGCAATTGTGAGCAGCAGTATCAGAAATTAAGACGTTTACTAAAAGAGATAAGAACTCGTAATTTATGGAAATTGACCAAATAGTTGTTTGATGACATAAAATATGTGTAGTCCACGTTAAAAAAAAGCTTGTGAGCTTCAAGGAATCAGTTTTAAACCGCAAAAACTTAAGAAATTCTTGACGCCACAGTCTTCAATTTGGCATGGAGGTTAGTGCATGATTATTAGATGACCCTATTGATTTTGGGATCAAAGGTAAGGTCCACAGGGGCCTTTACTAAAAAAACCCTTGTCTGTCCAATGCCTTTGATTCCTTGAACCCGCAAGTCATCAAATTTGACAAGCAGGTTGGTCATGATCATTAAATGACCGCTTCACTTTTTGAGGTCAGCTGGGTCAAAGGTCAAGATCACAGGGACCTTGATAAAAAGCTTGTCTGTGTTCATTGTTTTAGAATGTTTGGTCACAGTCTTCATATTTTGGTAATGAGGTTGTTATGAAGTTTATGCCCCCATTGATTTTGAAGGTCAAAGGTCAAGGTCAGAAGGTGCCCTTGACTGAAGAAGCTTGTCTATCCAAAATTAAGAATCCTTTGACCACATCATATTTTCTTGGAAGTTTTAGTCATTGACCATTAGATGGACCCCTATTGATTTTGAGGTCACTTGGTCAAAGAGGTCAATTGGTTACAGGGGTTCTTGACGTTAAAAGCTTTGTCTGCCCATACTCTAGAATCATTTGCTCCACAATCTTGATTTTGGCATGGAATGTTGGGTCATGACCATTTAGTTCACGCCTATTGTTTTTGAGGTCACTGGGTTCAAAGGTTAAGGTAACTTTGCCTTAGGTTCAAAAAGCTTGTCTGCTCAATTGATTAAGAATGTCTTTGGTCAACAGTCTTCATATCTTTATTGTAGGTTGGTTATGAACTAGTAACTGACCCCTATTGATTTTGAGGTCTTGGTTATAAGTCATATGCAGAGGTTAACATGATTAGTGGGATTGAAGTAACAGATCCTCTTTTAAGCAATAGTATTTATTTCACCACTTAACAAGCAAGAAACAAGTAACATTTTTCTTTCTGCACTACGGAAAATGTACGATGACACATAAGTACATTTGTGCCGATTTTAATTTTAATCTCGTGCGCCCGAGATCCATGTCGTTGCCACGAGTTACAATTGTTCTGCTCACGAAATAGCCATGTATGTAACTATGGTATCAGTGCAGTAGGAGATATATTTAAGTTGTGCGCTGAAGCAAGTTGTATCTAACCTAACATCTGCCAGGAGTTGTGAGGATTTCGGGCGCACTATCTGACAGGTAATTAAGTGAGTGTCGTCAACGAGATACAATGTTCAGGCTCCGAAACATATATGCGGGAGCACATCACAGCCTAAATTATCCTCGATGCTCACAACAACATATAACATAACTCGTTGTTATGACTTAACTTCGTGGGCTCATCACTAATATAAGTTCATGCGATATAACACATAAAGTCACATCGCCACAATTGTACGCACAGTCAAAATTACAAATTGTCATGAGAGGTCAAAGTTTTTCGGAAAGTTACCCAATGGCTTACACTTCATTACTGAAGGCGATGACTGAGATCAGTGCTAGCCACCTCGCATGGTTACAATCTAAAGGGGAATTATTCACGCCTTGCACATAAAAGAAGGTGGGTTAACAGACCTGTTACTTAAGCTGCATAAAGGGGGGGGAAGGGTATTCCAGTCCATCTAGGTGGCATATTTTAGGTTTTTGAATTCGAGTTCCACAGTACCAATAAGAGATGCAGAAAGAGTAGAACTGAGTTGCAGACGAGATATTCTCTATGTACAGAACGAACGACAGGGAGGTGATAATAATGCTTAATGCCAAACTTAGATCATTCTCTGGGATGAGTAAACAACATGTAACGCTTTAGAATCTTAATGAGAAATAACATTCATCAACCTTAGTGATTAATTAGCAACATTCATGGCACACAAAATTAATAAAACTGAGACATGTCATAATAAGTTCCTTTATTTTTACACATAATCAGTTGTCAATGACATTTGGATGGGCAAAATAGAACAAGTTTACTATATTTATGGTAATGTATTATAGAAATACAAACAATTAATACCTAAAGTCACTTTAGCTACTGTTGTATTGCTTGTTTTATAAGGCGTGTCGATGTTCACTACAAGGGATAAAAGAATAATCGAGAAATCAACTCTTAAATATATTTGCTATGAGAAGAAAGACTATTGTTGGTGATATCTCTATAAAGCTCTATTTATACAGAAATAGCTTTGAGAAACATGCCCTCTGCATTATCTATGACAAAAATCAACAATAATAACAAAACCAATGTGTGACTTAAATAGTTAATTGATTGAGAAGGCATAGCCCAAAGTAAAACATGCTCAATATAAAAGGTAATGTTGTGTGTGTTTTTATTTTATTATTATTCAGAATGTAGAGAAAAAACGAGCAAATATGTTACACTAGACTGCTACAACTTACATTACACATTTTCAATCATAGTTCGGTTAGCTCAATTGGAAGACCGTTTGGGTGTAAATTGTTATTCGCTCTTGGTATGTACAGAAGTAATATAGAAGTGTGCGAAAGTGAAGCCTTATACTAGTTAACTGTTTTACAGCTTGTCCGGATAGGCAGGGACGGCGGTGAAGATAATAGGGTACATTAGCCCCCCTAATGCAAAGTGACATCTTAAAAGACATGAACTTTGCTTGGCACATACAGCTCTTATTTAGACTGACTCCCTCATAATTGTCACAGTTTACTGTACTTACCAGAACTAATTTGACACTCTGCAGTTACCTAGCTTTCTAAATAAACACCAATTAATACTTCAAAAATCAAGCCTTTAAGGATATAACAGGTGATATGTGCGGGATTATTGATAACAAAACTCTATGAAATTTAAAAATAATTCAGTGCTCCGTACCATTGTTTTCATACCCTAGTTCATACCTAATATTTTTGTATTAAAAGTATGGTATATAAAGACAATTTTTCGTTGTTGTTTGTGTCTTTTCAAAATCTAGATACATTATATATCACGAAAAGAGCTGACGAGTTGATACTCCATGACAAACCCGACAATTGTTAAAACATTTGAAAGTTGGTTGTTTTCTCCATCTTCCTTCTTCATTATTATTACTATTATTATCATTATCATCATGATTATTATCAAATTTTATATTTAAAAATGTTTATAATTGCTACACAATCTCTGTGTAAATATTAAATAAACATGTTTTAACTTCACACAAAGAAGAAATGTTGTGTTTAAAATTCTACACGCTATAAGTGGTTACAATATGAGTATATAGTGTCATTAAAAAATGGCAGTTTTTTAAGAAAATACAGTGAAATTTGAGAAAACCGGACGCTGAGAAAATCGGAACTCTCTAAATACCGGACGAATAATTCAGTCCCAAATTTTCCCTTCTTTAAACTATTGTATTAAACATTGACAATACCGGAATCTGTAAAAACCGAATACCGGACGGTTGATTGGGGACTACAAAGTCAATTATATAGACAATTACCCTGACAATACCGGACGCCGAATGTGTGAAAAACATTGTGTACTTATCAATTGGTTGTGTCTAATACGCTAAGTGAGAGGTAACGGAAACAATTGTCTGATTTGTTTATACTGTCTCATTTCACAGTTTGATTTATTGTAAGGTATAGATGTTACCGTTTTATATAAATGCCAAATGCACGAAGACATTGATCAGTTACAATCAGTATGAATAAAAAATAGAGTATTTTTCTATTGTGTTTCGGCAACGGAATCGAAAATTTATCGGCGCTAAGTTCTATTCCATGGCCGAAAAGTAATTCGACGAGAGATGTCTACATGTGACAAAGTTAGATTAATTAAAAAACAGTGAAACTTTACCGAAAACCTACTTTAAAAATCTGACCAATATTTTATTATTATAAACAAATAAAGTAAACTATATTCGTTAAATCATTACCCATTACCCAAATGTAAAAAACATATGCGGATCGTTATGAGGTCACTGCTGTTCATTTATATCCCAACTTTTATGTCTTTATATGCAATAATGGGACAAAAAAACAATTAAAACATATTTTTTTTTTTGTATTCTTATCATTTCTTTATTTAGCAATATAGGTACACATGATCTTGAAATGCAAATATACAGCATCCTTAGTAAGTCATTGCTCGGTTATAATATAAGATCCTGAACAGCTGAAGGGGACATTGAGAATACCGGACCGCTGAGAAAACCGGACAAAACCCTCAGTCCGAAAGCCGTCCGGTTTTCTCAACTTTCACTGTACCACTTTTACTTGACCTGTAATAGGGAGCACAGCTTCCGATATATAATTTATTCATTCTTTTATTCAAATTGGACATATTTGGTCAGAATAACATAGATTTCAATAAACTTCTGTGATAAAAATAGTTTACGCAATGATGGGCATAGTATATCTTTAAACTGACTCAGCTCAGAAAACAAAACAGTTCCTGTGGCGTGATTGGTCTTTAAGGAAATATGCAGGAATTCAAATAGCTGTTTTCCATGGTGGCTGATTTGTGCCTTTCGTGTTTTCCCCAAGCGAAAAGTCGAAAACTAACAAGTTAAAATGGCGATGGCGCGCAAAACACGCTAATTAGCGGGGGTGCAGGGCGAAGTTTAATAAATAAAATTTCGCGCCGCGGGGCCGCAGATCGAGATTTAAGAAATAAAACGGCGGGTCGAGGGATTAAAACACGCCAATTAGCGGGGTCGCGGGGCGAAGTTTAATTAAAAAACTTCGCCGCGCGCCCTAGCTAATTAGAGTGCTTTCGTCCCGCGACCCCACCAAGCGAAAAGTCGAAAATTAAAATTATGTTAAATGGTTAACTGGCGGGGGCGCGCAGCGAAAACACGCTAATAAGCGAGGGCGCAGGGCGAAGTTGAATAAATAAAACTTTCCCCGCGGGAGCATGGAGCGAGATTTAAGAAATAAAACGGCGGGTTCGCTGGACGAAAACACAATAATTAGCGGGGGCGCGGGCAAAGTTAAAAAATAAAACTTCGCAGGGGGCCCTCGTTAATTAGCGTATTATCGTCCCGCAACCCCGCCAAGCGAAAAGTCAAAGAATAATATGTTAAAATGGCGGGGGCGCCGAGCGAAAACACGCTTAATAGCTGGGGCGCTTATTAGCGTGTTTTCGTCCCGCGACCCGGCCGTTTTATTTCTTAAATCTCCCTCCGCGGCCTCGCGGGGCGAAGTTTTATTTATTTAACTTCGCCCCGCGCCCTCGTTTATTAGCGTGTTTTCGTTGCGCGTCCCCATCATTTAACCTTATTTATTTTCGGCTTCTCGCTTGGCGGGGTCGCGGAGCGAAAACACGAATGGCACAAATCAGCCACCATAGTTTTTTTAAATAAACTTAAGTTTCAGTTACGGTTATCGCTCATTCATTATTACAAGTTCTTCCACGAAATATATATTTAGCCATACGCGACCTTACGGTCACATGTACTAGCATATCAAATGATGACAATTTTCTTTTCCAACAGGATGTAAACTATACACTGTCACGCATTCATTAAATGATTTGTAGCGTGATACAAATATGTACACTCAAATGTATAAAATGTTTTGTCAAATTAAAAAAAATATCGTTTTTAAAATGTCTTTGCCCCGATTTTTCAAAGTATTTGGACAGCTGTATTCAGATTTTGTTTAAAGATTGTGTACGATGCAAATATCTAACTAATTATTCATTTTCTTTTATTTTCGTACGCGTTTTCGTTAACTTTAAATAATTATATGTTTTTCATAATATCAGCCACATCATATGTGATTACATATAAGGAACGCACATCAATATTTCCAGAAACATATTCCTTTTAAATTTAGACCATTCCTTAAAGAAAGATAAGCAGCGTCTTTTTTTCTTTAGAAATATTACTACGTTAAAATTTTAACGGCAGTTTTTGTTCATTGATTTTCTTTCAAACAAAGACGTTTACATCTGTCGCTGTTTCCCTGAACTACGGAACTAAGAACCTCTGTCAATGAGAGATCTGTTTTCTTTTCTACGCTATATATCTGAAATGGACATGTCCATTATTCAATGTTAACCAATTGAAAGTAGTTCGACCACATGGTGTTATAGTTATACAATAGGAAATCAAGAATAAAAGTTTTGACAAATAAGAATAAAGCAGTTCCGTTCCTATGGTACGGTGTGCCTTTAAAGTATTTTGCAGGAAGTAAAATAATTTGCCATTCTGAACATTACAGCGTGTATAAGCTTAACCTTCAGTTTCGGTTATTGCTCATTATTACAAGGCCTTCCAAGAAATATATTTTTAGCTTTAAACGACTTTACGGTTACGTGCACTTCAGATGAAAACAAGATGTAACACTATATACAATCACGCATTCATTGAATGTTTTGTGACGTGATATAAATACAGGTACCCTCATATACGGTGGCATAGAGGTGACATTTGCAGTTTTATTTTATCTCGTGGCCACGACTTATTATCTTGAGGCCTCAAGATATTATCTCGTGGCCACGACTTATTATCTTGTGGCCTCAAGATATTATCTCGTGGCCACGAGTTATTATCTCGTGGCCACGACTTATTATCTCGTGGCCACGACTTATTATCTTGTGACCTCAAGATATTATCTCGTGGCCACGAGTTATTATCTTGTGGCCACGACTTATTATCTCGTGGCCTCAAGATATTATCTCGTGGCCACGACTTATTATCTCGTGGCCACGAGTTATTATCTTGTGGCCTCAAGATATTATCTTGTGGCCTCAAGATATTATCTCGTGGGCCACGAGTTATTATCTTGTGGCCAACGACTTATCATCTCGTGGCCACGACTTATTATATTGAGGCCACGACTTAATTATCTTCGTGGCACGAGTTATTTATCTTGTGGCCACGACTTATTTCAGCCAATGAAAATGGTCGTTTCATCAAAAGTTAATATCAATAAGACCCCTTATATCACACTGGCCACAGCTTTCACAAGAGGCGGCGGGTCAAACGCTGCGGCGGTGAAGAAAGGGAACGTTTTATAATTATTATTCTTCTTTTTTTGTATGGTCAGGTGTTTCTTTCATTCTTTTTTAAAGATATACTTTGCTTTAAATTAATATTAGAAAATATTTTGATAATTGTTATATAGTCCCTTTGTACATGTAAACATAAAATAAACATGTTATGACTTCACAGATAGTAGATATTTTTATGTTTAAAATTCTACACAGTATAGGTGTTCACCATGAATATATATGGTGTCAGTTTTTTTTAAGTAAAGATTACTTGACCTGTTATAGGGAACGCAGCTTCCTGTACATAGTTTATTGATTTCTTTATTCAAGTTAGACGCATTAAGTTAGAATATCATAGATTTAAAAAAAAATGATGTGATTTTTAATTTTCAAGGATGAGCACGTATATCTAATTTAATTGAGATTTAATTAAGAAATATATGCGGTTGATGTATACTTTTTAAGGTCGTTTCATTGAAATAACTTGCCCCTTTTCCCTGTGGATTCGAAAATCCCATTAAAGACTTGTATTCTAGATAGTTATTATTGAAGATATACTACAATGTCACAATGATAAATGACTAACTTTGACGGGTTATCTGAATCTTTTTCTTTTTATTATTATAAAAACTGACATATAACAAGTTTCAAAGACATATATCAATTCTTTTAAGATCTCCTCTTTGATTGCTACTGCTACTGCTGTGCTATTGCTACTGCCAATTTCACGTTTTATAATTTTGCTACTGCTACTTCTGTGCTACTGTTACTGCCAACTTCATGTTTTTATAAATTTTGTTACTGCTACTACTCAAATGCTACTGCTAACTTCCTACCGGTGATGACCACTTATAAAAGTGAGTGTATTTTATGAAAAAACTGCATCTACAGAAACTTGATCCTTAAACGTTAGGACCATAAGATAAGAATACAGAGGGCCAATTAGTGATGACAAGACTCTACTCAGTGGACGTGTTAATGTGGTCGATACAGTTTATAGTGATATATACTAGCTGATTAGCCCTTACTGAAATTCAGCACGTCTCTGGGAAAAAGCGTGAACTTAAGTGAATATATGGTGGTGATTGACACGCACCTCCTGTGACTGCTATTGCCAGTGTGATATTAAAAATTTTGTTCAAGATGAAAACGAACCATTTTCATTGGCTAAAATAAGTCGTGGCCACAAAAAGATAATAACTCGTGGCCACGAGAAAATAAGTCGTGGCCACAAGATAATAACTCGTGCCACGAGATAATAAGTCGTGGCCTCAATATATTAAGTCGTGGCCACGAGATGATAAGTCGTGGCCACAAGATAATAACTCGTGGCCACGAGATAATATCTTGAGGCCACAAGATAATAACTCGTGGCCACGAGATAATAAGTCGTGGCCACGAGATAATATCTTGAGGCCACAAGATAATAAGTCGTGGCCACGAGATAATAAGTCGTGGCCACGAGATAATATCTTGAGGCCTCAAGATAATAAGTCGTGGCCACGAGATAAAATAAAACTGCAAATGTCACCTCTATGCCACCGTACTCATATCAGGTAAAACAGTCGGTTAAATTTAAAATGCGATTTCGGTAAGCCACTTTACTCCCGACTATACAAAGTATATGCAAAGTTGTCCATCGGCGTCCGCATTCTGATTTTGGTTAACAACATTTTTTTTAAAATTCTACAGGAATTTACTTAAAGTACAAATATGTGTTGTTTTTATCATAAGACACGTCATGGTTAAGATTATTTACCACATAAACTTTATAACTATAGGGATTTTTTTTTCAAACTTCCTTTATCATCAACCACTTTATACCTGTTAAAGCTATATCCAATTTTAAACTTTAAAGACTTTTTTCATTGTTTTTTCCCTTAACAAAGACATTTAAAGTATTCTGTAAGTTAGTGTTAATAACTATGCTTTACTGGTCAAGAATAACGCAGCATTTTAACATTATGTGTTTGAAGTTATTTTGATAAACAGCCAGTTTATATGAGTTTTATTTAGCCGTGTAGCAATCCCATCGGACAAATAATAATTTCAAACACTAATTATCTTTAGCAAGTGACCCCTGTCTTGCAACGATGTATTAGTTTATTGTTGAAAAGTTAATTCACATTAATCGCTTCGAATTTGTATTTCACTTGTAAATACATGTATACAATGTATGAAATGTTAATCATATTATACATGTATAGTAGATAAAATGTAGTACATTTAGTTGATATTAGCTGACAAAAATGGGTTGCTCCTTTATGTTAAGCCCGTCTCACATAGAGCAATGTTGGGCACACGGTTTCCTTACGGTATACTCGGTTATACCCGGATCGTCTGGTACGAGTATTTAGGGCTTCAACCGTGCCTGGTGACTAGTTGATACATTCACTAAGACTCGAATGCAGCACGAGCATGTACGAACAAAGCACGGATAAGCTCGGTCATGCAAGGTTAGAACACGATCTGCATACGAATACATAATATGTATTCGTATGAAGATCGTGTTCTAAACTTGCATGACCGAGTTTATCCGTGCATATTATGACTGTTGTACGGTTCCAAGTACGGTCTGGTACGATTAAACACGACTTTTACTCCATTTACTCGACTTTCACAGAGTTTACATAGGGAAACGCTGACTGTGGTTCGAGTAATGCTCAAGTTATCACATATACGTGAATGTTTGAAATAAATTGACCCATTATCATGGCTTGGCTTCAATAGTGTTCGAACTTCCAACGAATAAACGCATATATATGTGAAAATAGCCGTATAAAACAAAGCAAGATGCAAGAGATGAAAGAATAAGAGAATTGGAAAACATGATAAGACCGACAGACATTGGTGGGTCCCTCAGGTCATTAAGCTTGACACGGTAAGCAGGTTGGAGTGGTCGGCGGGCCTGGATGGCCCTTTTGGTATACTTTCTATGTGTGTGAACCTTTTTCATAAATTGAATGCATTCTTGTGTGATGTAGCAAATACTCTGGGTAGATCTAGCAGTTGAGTGTGGCGGCAGGTAGTTTTGGTTTTCGTTTTACAGTTCGTGCTGACGTAGAGGCCGTGTAAGACCGAAGGAGGCCCTGTATGACCTTGTATACCCGGACTATGCCGTATGTCATGTATGATTCGTACTTGAACCATATTGGTCGTATGGCGATTGTATGAAACCGTGTGTGAATTGTACCGGGTGTTAGATGTGGGACTTGGGGGCGGTCTCGGACGATTCAATACGATTTATGTACGGTCTTGACACAGTTGAATTTACTCGATGAGTGGAATTCAAATACGGTTCTAAATACGGTCTCATAAGCTCTCACACGGTCTCTTGCGTACTTTTACGATCTATTATACGATCATTCACGGACATGATATCCGTACCAGTTAGTTTAAAAAACGATACACGGCTTACACGGATACACTCGAATGAACCGATTGTTACTCGGATAACGCCTCGGTTGGTTCGGTTGTATGTACGGTTTACACGGGTGGCCAACCGTATTCTGTTTGAAACGAATCTTTTAAATTAAAAGAGCTTAATACATTGCAGAGTTGCCCAACAAATTGTGCACAAGATACGTTTGATTATATATATGACGGTCGCCCTTATGATGTATCAGTTTGTAAAATCGGTCGGTTTTGCAGGAGATATATTGAGACTAATGAAAGAGTAATCCTCCTAGCCGGAAAGTAGATACATAGCTACTTTAATTTCCTACAAAAATTGAAAAGCTGAACAAACAATAATAGCAAGTATATACCTTGTAACAACAAAGAAAGCTCGTGCTATAAATTTTACATAGCATACTTATAAGTGACCGTGCAGCTTTAAAAGCAATTATTACTCAAAGATGTCATCATTTTTTATCTTTCAAAAAACATGCTTAATATTGGTATCTTTTTACAACCGTTCCCTCAAAAAATACTCATTTGCTATATACATGAACTATCTTTTGCATCTTCAGTTCTGTTGTCAATTTGTATAACTTTAGTGAATAAGTATTTTATTTGGAAGTCAAAATACTTCTCTAACTACATTTTGCTACCTAAATGTTACAAACATGCATGTTCAGTGCTGCTTTTTCAGTTGAAATAAAAAACATTGAACACCCTCTTAATTCGATATTTAAACACAATTTAAGACAGTTTGATATTTCTAGAGAATTAAAAAGCAATGGACGTCTGGCATAATGTGCCTTGGTTACAGTCGCGATTTAATTCTGTAAATGAAACTACGTTAAGCAAAGAAAAAATATAGTATATTGACTGTAGGGATGATTATAAACTCCTGACATACTAGATCAATATTTACAGCCAATTACAAAGCAAACAACAACAATAACAAACAGTCATAATAGCATAGACAGTCAGTGTCATAGTGTCATGTGTTGTAAAGCACTTAAGTGTTATTTAATTCAGAGTATTTAATTTAATTCAAAGCATTTAAGCCCTTATACGTGTTTTGTTTCTATCTCTCGATACAAATGTCTTAATTTGTACGTTAGTGATGTTTAAATGGAGAGTATAATTTTATGATGTTTGTTATATTTCAAATTTGATGAGTTAGTTCCCTTACTTTTTTAAAGTATGATTATCTCAAAGTGAAATTTCATGAACAAGCTCAACTTTGATTTTGCTATACATTGATAATATGAAATGTCATTGTTATCATTTAGAATAGAGTCAAATAGCTCATTTGTTATTAATACTATAATGATCTAAACCAAATGCTATATCAAATTGGATTTTCCTTTATATTATATCTAGTATTTCAAGACCAACTTCTTTATTCTCTGTTTTGCCCTTTTAGTATATACACAATTTATTTAGTAGTTTAAAGCTAAGAAACATACTCAAAAATTCGTCCCTTGAACAAACCAGTGTAAATCTTCTTGCTCAGCGAAACAACCACTTGTTCCTGACAGGATTTGAACCACCGACGTTAGCGTTTGTGACGCCGTTTTATGTCGCAACGCCGCTAAATATCACAACGCTCCTAGATTTTCCTTGACGTTAAATGTTGCGACACCACTTTACTCTTCAGCACAGTATTAAACAAGTAATATCATTTTAATATTCTCTTAACATATTTGCGTTTGAGTAACCGGAGGCAAAAATGATAATGCGACAGAGAACTCAATTTTGATACTAGTATATCCCTGTCGAATTTGTCCTTTCACCATCTGTACCTTTAATTCCCGTATCGGACCCTTTGAGATGTTATCATTTCAATTATTACATGGCCGCAGACTTCTGTCCTCTTCCGGTTATGGTTCGGTGTCTTCTTGGTCACCTGCTGATATGGCTGGTTTGTATCTTGGGCTTTGGTCTGTGAACGTCGCCTTGCATTTTCGCAAAGAGGGTACGAATTTGAATATACATCGTGGAGTATATTGCTCTGCGTACTTTTGTAAATTTAAAACTAGACTAGCGTCCATCTACTTGACCCTCACCTTTGAGTGTCAGTATCCCACCAGGAACTTATAATTATTTCATGTGAGGAAAGTCGGTGATTATACTCAAGTTCCTGTTTGTGCACGGATGGACACCAGAAGTCTTCCTCCGCCAATCGATGTTCATGTATGACCTTACTGTGTTGTTGCGAAATTTGAAAATTAATAAGGATTTTGCATGTTAAAAATCTTATTGGCATTAATGAAATTCTTATTTGTTCTTTGTTCTTTGTTTTTAAACTTATTAAAATGAACAAAGTTCGAATAAGTTTCTTATTTTATATTAAGGCATTTGAAGCTACTCCAAACAAGGATTTTATTTAAATTCCCAAATATATTTTTTCTCTTAATTAGGCTTTTAAAACTACAAAGTTGCTGTAAGGTTTATTTCGCCTTATTATGAATACGAACTCCTAATTAGGTGAAATGGGAGATAATTGTAATAAGCCATTTATATCCAAAAAATTTATTTTATTATTTCCCATACTCAAAGTCATTTTAAGTTTTTTAAAACCCCTAATAAATTAAGAAAAAAGTTCAATTCGTTTAAAAACTTTTTTAAACGTGTTACACGTTTAAAAGAAAAAAAAAATTTTTTGCACATGTTAATATAACTTTCGAATCAAAGGGAAAAAGGTTTCTGTCAGAGAATTTTACCAATTCATGATTAGTTTACGAAAAAAATGCTTCAAAAAAACATCAGGAAAGAATTGTTGTGTATTAAGTATTCCAACAGCTTCAGATGAAACATGTGATATGAATCTATAATACTACAATGTATACCTGTATGAACGACAATTATGAGTTTTTCTCTTTTTATTCCATAGAGACTCACAAGAGACTCGTGCAGTTACCGCAAGTTGCAATAATAATTTATTTTCTTAAAGAATTAAAGAATATTATGTTTTAAATGAGAGCCTTCTTACAATTATTTTTCATCAACATCATGTTTATATAGATTCTCATTTTTCTTTTGATATTATCAGTTTTTATAAACATTATCTTTTTATATGTATTATAATTTTTGTCAGTGATGAATATTTTATACTACATTATTGCTGTATAAAAGAATGGAGACAGCCATTTTTAATTATATTGTTTATTGTTATAAACGTTTTCTCCCTTTAAATGAATTGCAATCTGAAAGTTTTCTTCTTTTCTCGTTTTTTTTTTTTTTTTTTTGCATTCCTCCTAATTTTCGCGTGGCTATAAATTTCTTATTTCAGGTATATCTAAGATTTATTGTTAATCAAAAGATCATGGTTGCAGTTTTCATTCGCAGTAAAATGTTTTTTACAGAACGTACTGTCTCTACTTATTCTCTGAAAGGATTGAACGAGAATGTAGGAAAATATGGAAAAATAATTGTGATAAATTTCAAAGCAGCAGCATATCATAGTATAAATTTAGAGATTTATAACATTGTTTTTAAATGAAAAAAATAAAAACGCAAATAAAGATAAAGATAACGAAAACTGTACAATATGAATATAATTTTAACATTAAAACGCACTGTACGCTACTGATAGTAGAAAATTTTAAAAACAAAAAGCGTTTTTAACTACTGAAAATTAACTTTTGACAACGGCATGGGGTTAAACGCTACGAAATGTGAAATTTGACAACGGTAACGGGGTTAAAGCTATGATAAACACAACCGACAACGTTAATCGGTATAATCTACTGAAATAGAAAAATTCACAACTTAATGGGGTTTTAAACATACAGTAAAACAAAATTCGACACTTAAGGGGGAAAAACGCTACAATAAACACATTCGACAAGTTAATGGGGGTAAACCCTACAGAAAATACACAATTGAAACTAAATGGGGTAGAAATTACTGATAATACGACAATTCGACAACGTAAATGCGGTAGAACGCTACAGATAATACGAAAATTCCACAACGTTAATGCGGTAGAATGCTACAGATAATACGACAATTCGACAACGTTAATGCGGTACAACGCTACAGATAATACGACGATTCGACAACGTAAACACGGTAGTAATCTACTGATATTACGACAATTCGACAACGTAAATGCGATAGAACGCTGCTGATAATACGACAATTCGACAACGTAAATGCGGTAGAACGCTACAGATAATACGACAATTGGAGAACGTAAACGCGGTAGTAATCTACAGATAATACGACAATTCGACAACGTGAATGCGGTAGAACGCTACAGATAATACGACAATCGGAGAACGTAAACGCGGTAGTAATCTACAGATAATACGAAAATTCGACAACGTTAATGCGGTAGAACGCTACTAATAATGCGACAATTCGACAACGTAAAGGCAGAAGTACCCGATAACTGTTATAGACAAGAAACGCGGTGCACGCATAAAAAAACCCCAAAATTTCGAAACCCAGTTCCAAATAAAAAAAAGTCCAAACTAGGAATATAAATGTGACCTTTTTAAAATTTTCTGATACAAAAAAAATGTTCCATAGCTCGGTTTTTGGTTACAGTCGGTTTTAAATTGTAAATGAAACACATCGAAATTTTAGAAAATTTTTTCGAATTCAAAAATAAAAATCCCATGATAATTTCCTTCGGTTTAAACATCAAATTTATGGATTAAATTTTTAATTTCATTTCATTTCTACTGCATTAAAAGCTTTGAAATATAAAATGTATCTCCTCCGGGTAAAACCGTTTTGTTTTAGAACCCAATTTCCCAGCTTCCTTATTTTTCCCTTTTAAAAAGAGGGGATCGATCCCTTTTTTTCATAAAAATTATATAAAAAAATTTGTTTGCATTTTTATAAAAATTTTGCAATTACAGTATTACAAATAAAAAATTTGGGACTAAAAAATATTTTTTTAATAAATCCAAATAACATAAAAATTAGAAAACTAAAATTGAAACTTCTTTAATTTCGGATTCAAGCTGGGGGTGTTAAAATGGAGTAGGTGTTCAACATTTTGTTTTTTAAAAAGAGGGATTATTTACTGCATTAAGAAAAAAACATATGGTTATAAAAATGTGGGTGCATGTGAATGATGTTTTTAAAAAAGGACTGAAAGACTGAAGGGTGTATAAAGGGGACATGGTGTTTTTTAAGGTTGTGCTTAAAGAAGGGAAAGATGTTATAAAGGACATTTGATATAAGGACAAAGTGGAAAAGAAAACAATGGGTTTTCAAAGAAAAAAGGGAAATATTCTATAAAAGAAAAAAGGTGTTATTAAGATTGGCAGTATGTGCTATAAAGTTAGGTAGGTGATTTAAAGACGGACAGTAGGTGCTATAAAATAGGACAGTACGTGTAATTATGAAAGACAATTTATGTTTTAAGATGGACGGTAGGGGTTATTTTTTGTTATAAAGCAGCGCAGCATGTGCTATAAAGGAGGGTCGGTGCTATGAAGACAGACAGTAGGTATTATGCAGAAATACAGTAGTTTTTTTTATAGAAGAGCATAAGGTGTTATAAAGGATGAAAGTATGTCTTATTATGAAAGACAAGATGTGTTTTAAAAAGAAGGACAGTGGTTGTTATCTAGAAGGAAAATATGGGTTGCAAAGAAGGACTGTTATTTATTGTTTATTGTTTATTGGTGATAAAAATAATCGAGGAAACATTAATTGTCTATATTTTCCCTTATTCCCTTCTTCTTTTTTAATAGAAATGTTGAAAGAGAAGGAAAATTGTTGAAGTACTAGAGATATTAGATAACATAACTCATAAACTCAAGCTAGATATACTTTCACGTGAAATAGCATGAACTTTGTTTTGGAAAAACCGACAAATTAGGGGTAAAATAGGGTTTGCTCTTATTTTTTGGTAACCCTTTCCCCTTTGCTCTTTTTATTTAAAGCACCCCGATAATCGGCAGACTGGTTCCTTTCCCCCTTTTGAATTTTAAAATGCTTGGGACCATTTGAGGGTAACATACAAAGATTGCTGATTAATTTGATTAAAAAAAACTCAAAATTGTAAAGGGGAATCCGTTAATTTAAATTTATTGCCTGCCGTGACATATTTTGAGTACGTTATTGCGTTATCAATGTGTCAACAAAATAGCAAAAAAATGCGCTTTTTGGGTTGGTTACACATCGAAAATTTAACGCGTCAATGAAAAATAAAATTTTTTCAATATTATTTTTTTATTTGGGTAAAGATACAAAAAAATATAAATCCTGTGGTTTTTATAACTAAATCTATTTAGCTTGTTGATTATTTGTTTTTAAGGGTTAGTGCAAAAAAATGTATTATATTAAAAAATCACAGTAAATGGTGGGATATAATTTTAAAAATTTTGGGCCCCAAGGAAAAGTCTCGTTTTGCTGACTCAAGAAAATTTTTTTTAAATGTCTTTTTTTGAAATTAAAATGTTTAAACGGTTTATAAAAGTGTAAATTTTAAAACGCTACTGTTTTTGCATATAAAAAAATCATATTTAAGTTGTTGCTTTGTGTATTGTTACCCCAAATGTGCTTCGAATCCCGTAGTAGTGATGTTGAAAATTCATTCCCGGTCACGGCTGGGCCCCTTTAAATATACCAGAAACACAGTTTTGACTGATGTTTGGGAGACTATTGACAGTTAACCCGTAGTTTGCCTTCACTTCCAAGGAAATGATTTTGCTGTACAAATGCAGAGGTAAATGCGTATGACCGTAAAAGGATTTATGATCATACAACGAAGTGCCTTTTTAGATAACCCTTTTCTTACCATATACTCACGATAAAATTGGGTTTTTTTTCTAAACATATTCACACTTTTAGATATAAAAAGGGTTTCATTTATTTCAACCATCAAAAAATTTTGAAAAAAGGGGAAAATGATGTAACCAGTGGGGATTTCCATTAATTTCTTTTTTGAACTTTTTTTAAAAAAAGTTTGTTTTTTTCTTTTGACTTAAACTGCTAAGGGGGAAACTACGAAAAAAAAGATAGGCCTTTTAACTTAAAAAATTCCCCAAATTTAATTCGGTTTCACGATTTAACTTTTTGAATTTCAGATTTAATTCGGAATCGAATTTTAAATTCACGAATTCACGATTTCATCTTCGTGAATTCACGATTATAACTATATGAATTCACGATTTTTATTTCACGAATTCACGATTTCAATTTTATGAATTCAACTTCATGAATTCACGATTTCAACTTCACGAATTCACGATTTCAGCTTCATGAAGTTGAAATCGTGAATTTGTGAAGGTGAAATCGTGATTTCATAGAGTTGAAGTCTTGAATTCACGAACTTCAATTAGTGCAGTTGATATCGTGAATTTGTGTACTTGAAATCGGGAAATCATGAAGTTGAAATCGTGAATTCGTGAAATTGAAATCGTAAATTCGTGAAGTTGAAATCGGAAATTAATGAAGATAAAATCGGAAATTCATGAAGTTAAAATGTCCAAACCGGTCTTAAGTAGGAATCCGTGCTAAAACCACTGCATTTGGTTGTGTTGACTTTTCTATTAACGCACAACAATTTCCTATTACATCGATTGTTGCCATTTAAAAAATACGAACCAAAGTAACTAGAATCAAATAATACATTTTTTAACATGTAAGTATCATCTTGTATAATCGTTCAGGTTAAACCAATAAGTAAAGTGTCTGCCATTCTCCGTCTTTTTTTAAATGATTAAGCTGGAGAAGTTAAACTGGTCATGAGAAGAATATTAAACTGGTCATAATAATTCTTTTCTACTGGCAATGAAAGAAAAGAATAAAGAAAAGAGAAAAAAAATCAGATTTGTTGCATCAATGAATTTATAAAACTAATCCAATTGTGATACCTAGATAGTATAATACCTATGTCTACAAAACATGTTTGTAAATGAAAGGCCGAAACGCAGCATAAAAATACTGATCTAAAATTTAATTTTTATTGAATCTTTCTGGGTTGCTAAATGAAAAAGTATACAAATGCGTTTTATCAACAAGGGCCCTTTGGCATAAATAATGGTCGTTTATTTATAATACCGACAACAATTACTTTAATTTCAACCAATATTTTAGACATCACAGCTAATTATTTCCTATCTGAGAGAGAGCTGGCCCCCAGTTCACATACAACACCTTAATATTGGCAAGATTTTGTATAGTGACATAATACAAGATTTTGTATAGTGACATAATACAAGATTTTGTATAGTGACATAATACAAGATTTTGTATAGTGACATAATACAAGATTTTGTATAGTGACATAATACAGGTTTTTGAAGATTTTGTATAGTGACATAATACAATATTTGTATTTTGTCATAATATAAGATTTTGTATGTGAATTTAAATGTTGCGACATTTAACGGTGGTGTGCGCCATTTAACGGTAAGGGAAAATCGTGTGACATTTAACGTTACAGTTGCGACATTTAACGGTAGATATCTTGCGACATATTACGTCGCCACAATGCAGGTCTATTGGAAATTCAATTTCATTTGACTGTTACAATAAATGTGTGCAGCTTCATGACTGCTTAGCATGCTAGTTATGACATTTTTATTAGTATCTTATGTTTTTACACTCTTCTAAATATATTCAAAGAGGGGGAGGGAGGGGCGGCTTACTTTAGTTTATTCATTGATTGTTTTAAATTTGATTTCGAGGAGGACTACTTTGACAGAAGTCATAAATCGTAAATTTATACAACCCTTAATTTAAACTGACCTCATGTCGTAAATTTCTTATGAACTTAAGTCGTGTTTTTTAACAGTTACATGTTTTATTTTATTACATTAACATGTAAATAAGGAAAGATGTTAAAGTGGCTGAACAAGGATTCGAATCTACGAGTTTACGTTTATATTCTTGAAGTGAAAGGCATTGAAAGACAACGTTGATTGGGACTCTAAACTTAGGCCATTTGACAACTGGTTATTTAAATTATAGACTAATTATTTAAAATATAGACTTAGTATCTCGTCATCATGACATAGTTTCTCGTGCCTACGACATAATTATCTCGTGCGCACGACTTAGTAACACGTGGCCACGACATCGTATGTAGTGCGCAGTAATTTTATCGTGCCTACGGCTTAATAAGCTCGTGCCCGCGACATTGTAACTCGTGGCCGTGACGTAGTATCTCGTGCCCACGAATTAATTATCTCGTGCGCACGTCTTATTAACTCTTGGCCACGACATAGTATATCGTGCGCACAATTTAATTACCTCGTGAGCACTTCGTAGTAGTACTTCGTGCGCACGAGATAAGTTAAACACACACACATATCACCTCAGTGCCACCGTAGATTACTGCTTAATAGTCATAATAATAATAATAAACATATAACACAATATTATGTTGCGTGAACAGTATTGAACAAAATGAATATGCTATTTCAGTAAACATGCGAACCATTTCCAAGGTATAAATAGAGAAGAATAAAGATTAACAACAAGAAAAAAGATAGGGAATAGAATAAAATTTAATGATTACTTAAATACTATCAATGTAATGAAGAGCGCGTATATGGCAGATGAAGGGAGATAAAAAGTATAGCTTGACATGACAGATGTAATTGCATTTACTTCCCTTTAGATACAATTAGGTAAAAAATAGATTAAACTCTTTCAAATGTTTAATAATGTAAGTGAATTTAATATATTTCATACTACCGTCGACAATTTTACCAGTTATGTTGGAAATTATGGTTAACAGTAACCAAATAAATTAAGCTTTTTCAAGAGTTGAATTAAATGCAAAGAACTATATATAGTGTTCAATTCTGTATAAAAATCTAGTGTGTTTTGGAGTTGGAATGCAGGACATATGCATAAAATAAACAAATCACGTTGAACTAAAAACTGTTTTTATTCGCATCAAGGTAACTGGTATCGTAAATTTAATGAAGCTATTCAATCTGTTACGAGTTTTAAAGCGCTACGAAATGACGAAAAAAAAAGAAAAAGAAAGAAAAAACTTTGTTTAAAAACATTTACAAACATACAGATATTGTAATGAATCATGTATTAGTAAACCCATATTAAAATATAATAAGCATTAATTTTTAAGAGTCATTTTTTTTCTTTTTGTTTGGGTTTTGGGTTGTAGAGTTGTAGAGGAATAGTGCTGGTCATGAAAACGTGTCGAACACCTGTGATAAAAAGCAATATTCAGAACGTTTAATGGATAAATACGATATCTGGTGAAAAAACTAAAGCAATATGCTATCGATGATATTTTTTCCGACAAATTGGCGATACTATTTCAGCTTCATACGAAACAATTGAATTAATATAGGACGAAAACATCAGGCCATCTGGACACTCGTTTCTAGCTGGTGACGACAAATACGAGATCATAAAAAGTAAAGGCCGAGAAAAAAAGCGAAAAATTGTTGTCAATTGAAATATATGCACGCCCAAGCTCAGACACGCACACACGCACGCACGCACGCACACAAACACAAATAAACGAATGTGTCTTATGTATATAAAATGCCTAATAACACATTTAACCCCTCGCCGCTACGGGTTCAAATCCCGCCAGGTCGCTAGGGACTTTGCATTCTTTTATGTGAGGAAGCAACCCAGCTAGCTAACGGAACGTCGATGATACTACTAAGGTAGCACTTTTTGCCTGAAATAATGCATTGAGGGGGCATGAGGTTTTCCTCCAACAGTAATACATCAATGTCATTACATGACCATTATAAATATCCATTGAATTATCAAGACTATCATAAATCACCACTGAATTATCAAAATCATTTTTGATACCACCTGAATTATCATAACTCTTATAAATGTCCATTAAATTATCATGGCCATCATAAATGTCCATTAAAGTACCAAGGCCACCACAAATATCGACTGAATTATCAAGACCACCATAATATCCGTTGAATTATCAAGGCCATCATGAAGTTCCACCGAATTATCAAGACCATAATAGATACCGCCTGAATTTTCAAGACCATCATAAACATCCACTGATTTATCAAGACAATCATAAATATCCTCTAAATTATCACTTAGGAGGTTGGTGTTCTGTCCTTAATTCTTATGTCTATGTATTCTTGTCACGCAAAATATATATAAGTTAAGTAAGTGAATTTGAATGTCTTTGGAACTTACTCAAAGCTGTCTTAACTGATTCACAAATTTCTTAACAGCATTGTCAAAATCCCGAATTTTACGAGTGAAACATTTATAATCTAGCATTTTGTATGTATCAGACGAGATTAGAGAGAGACCACGTGACGAATGATTCGTGACGTCATATAGATTCAATGGTATTTGGCTAGTATCTCTCTACACATATTTCTTTAAATTATATGTTTCTCTGTTTTTACACTTACAACTTCTTTTTTTTTTCATTTTTATCGTCACCTTTGTTAGATCTGGAGAAATTTAGAATAAACGTTATAAACTTGATTAATTGCAAATTGATATTGACATTTTGTTACTTAATTTATAACAATTTAGTAGAGTGGGCGATTTTATTAAATTCCTCGTTCATTATGGAAGCTATTCGTTGCCAAAAATCCAGCCTTGTTGATCTGAGTTGAACAGTTTGTTAATGGAAAAAATACAATTGTATTTCTTTGTATGTAAACTGCAATGTTGCATACTTGGATTGAGTTTGCCGATTTAACATTGTAAACATGCATTACAACAAAATACATTTTGTAAAACGACAAAACATTAACTGATAGTAGCAATACCAAGTGTTCGAATACTCAAAACAGAAGTAACATTCTTAGCTTTACATTGTCGAACCATCATGATTCAGATCAGCATCATCCAGCTTTACACGTTTTTCAATAGGAGATAAAATAAGCTCCGCCCATTTTACCGCCCACTTAATCATCGTAAATAAACGTATTTTCCGCTTATTTTCGGTATTTACCGTCGCATAGTTTCCGTTTATCATACCTTTTAGGTACTAAACATAATTCACTTGCATGATTGCCTACAATCAACATCAGCGGACTTTAAAGGAATATAGGCATATAAGTTTTAAAACGTTGTAGACACCACATTTCCTGGAAAAAGAAACTTAAAAAAAAAAACCCTAAAACACCAGGTTACATACTGTCTGAGGTTAAATATTTTTCAAGGAAGTTAAAACTATTGATAAGAATATATTCAACGACAAATGAATTTTACTGATGGTATTCCAATTTACATAGGAATGAGTAACATTGACAGTTAAGCTGCTACCTTACCACTTTTAAATTTTCAAGTCAACATCTGATAGAGATTTTGATACGACTAATTACTAATACAGACCAAATTCTGGCTGTTGTCTTTCCTAGTAGTACTATAATATTAGTAACCTTAATTCTAGCGTATGACTTGACAAGAAAAAAAAACCTTTAACAATTATCTCAAAATCAGAAGCAAACTCCAGGAAATAAAGTACCGAAATATATTTATTGATTTATGTATGACACTTAAGTACATAAAACTCAATATTACTTAATAATGGATTAATGTAAGAACTAACATTATAGAACATAATCCATGATAAATTATAAATGTCCAAAGTCAATATAACAAAAGGGCTTACATTAATCAGATTCCGCCCTTACATTAATCAGATTCTGCTATATTTTCAACAGCACACAAACAAAATTGCCCTTGGATGACATAATACACAAACAACAAAAAACTAACGAACAGGTATATATAATGTACCTAATCAAAAAAACACAAAATAATAGGGCGGGCGGGAGTGGCAAAATTTAACATTCCATGAAAAACGTGTCATACAAACTGTACCAAAAACTAGTTGAGCGACTTATTTATAATAATCGCGGATGAATACAAAAAATCAGTCAAGCAAATCAAAACAAGTCACTGATTTTAAAAGGGAGACTATAAGCCAGGTAACAGACGTAATAATAAAAAGCCCCTGTCAATATCGATAATTAAAAGATTTTATGTTTCACAAAAAATACTTCAAATTATCTCAAAATCAGAAGCAAACTCCAGGAAATAAAGTACCGAAATATATTTATTGATTTATGTATGACACTTAAGTACATAAAACTCAATATTACTTAATAATGGATTAATGTAAGAACTAACATTATAGAACATAATCCATGATAAATTATAAATGTCCAAAGTCAATATAACAAAAGGGCTTACATTAATCAGATTCCGCCAAAACCCGCCAAAACATAAAACATAAAGCAAAAAAAAAACAAAAAACAAATCACTGACAAAATACATATCAATCAATGTTACAAATTTAACAAATCTAATAATCATAAAAGAATGCAGCAAAATCAAAACTATATCAATCTCAACAAGACTAGGGTAACGTCAAGAAAACCATTACCACAAGTCTTCTAACCTCGAAGAAGTGACAAAAACCTCCTTCAAAAGGTAACAAAAACGTGTAAGACATAAAGATACTGTCGAACCACGTACAAGAAGTCTAAAGGAATAAGAACAACTCCCTTTAAAGACTATGTATCTGAATCAAAATAAAGCACCATGAACAATTTTGACAGAGCTACATTCATTGAAATAACAAACTTATATACAGACATAAACTTAACATATAAACATGAATATATACATATATAACATACAGTGCTACATGCTGAGCAAACAACATCTTACAGAACCACTTTACCTTTAACCAAATGCGACACAGTATTAATGAAAAAACGGCGTAATAAACGCGTGCCTTCTAAATTCAAATTTGAAGACCTTTTGTCTTTAACAGCAAATAGTGAAACGATTTGGGTTACCAAACTTGAAAAAAGGGCCTAAAATGAATGAAATAAATTGAACAATTCCCTTTCTTTACATAGACCTTTTCCAACAACTTAAATTGGACTTGTTTAACTTTGCACTTGTATCCTATAATCACACGGAGAAAGGCAAAATAGGAAGAGAAGACAAAAACCCCAAAAAAAAAAAAAATTATGAGCATGAGAATAATACTCCTAATCAAAGTAATAGAATTATTGAAAAAACTTGAATAATCTCATCAACGAATAATTCTCCCCGAGAATTAATGCATTAGTGCCAACATGGAATAATTGTGGAAAGTTTTGCACCAAAAAATGAGCATTCTGTATTCCTAGCTGAGAGACGGGCTATGTTAAATCCCTGGGAAGGCAATCACCTTGGGTATGCAAAAATGCCGCTAACGTCCTTGGGCCAATGGAATCAGAAATAATATAACCATCAGGCCCTGAAATGATCAAGGGAAAAACAGATAACCAAAAATCATTTGTTTCTAATACAAAAACATCCTAGAAATAAAAATATCAATTTTATCATTCCAATTAAGATATCTAAATAAAACCTTTATAAGCGTCCGATTTTCCAATTTCACCTAGAATTGAATAAGCTCCATGGGGGGATATTTGACCTAGTGTTGCAAGAGTTGCAAAACCCCCCGTCTAAAAGAATGACTTGAAAAAATTTCTCACAATCCTAAACCTATTCATTTGAATTTAACATTCCCCTTAAAAACTTTTTCTGGAAAAAAATAATATGTAAACCACTGAACCATTTGGGGTAAAGTAAATAACACATGACGAGTTGGAAACGAATTTTTCAAAAAAAAAGCATATCATAAGCTGTAACAGGACATAACCTCCTATTTTTTAATCTAACTAAGGGGACATATAACCTCTCTTTCTCCAAATTGTATAGTTTTTGACCAATTAAAATGATTAAAAACATGAATTACCACAATGGCGAATACAATTAGAGTTCAAAAATTTTTCCTTTTATCAATATCATCCAAAGAAAGTGGGAACCAAATTCGATTTTCTTGCACAAAGAAAAAAAGCAAAAAGAAATAAACACCAATAAACAACATTGTCTTTACAGCTAAAAATCCAACTTTTCAAAAATCCCCAATAAAATATCTAAAGTAATAGGCTCTGCACGTTGAACAGCCCAAGGATTTAACCTAAGCAATACCTCTAAGGGATAAATTAAGTAAATAAGTATTAATAAGATCAATGTTATAACCTAAACACATATGGCAATTCTTCCTTCTCCACTAAATGTTTAATTCTTAATACTTTGCCCACTGATTTAAAAAAGACACTAAGAAAATTGAAGCCATTATAATTGTAAAGTGATGTAGAAGCCAGGTAAATAACAAAGTCCAAAAATAAACAAAATAAGATGAAACTTCCCACTGTTTATGCAAATTCTTGTGTTGGTACCATCAGCAAAAGCTGATTTAGGTGACTTCCCCTTGAGGTCCCTGTTTAAGAATCACAAACTTTTCTCTGAAAACAAATTTACAATTTACCAATCATGGAAAAATCTAAAAATATCTTCAGGAAAAAAGCAAACATTCTCCAAACAAAGAAACCATTGAGAAAACCTTGTTCATAAAAAGCATTAAATACATAGGATCGAATCCCATTCTGGGACAAACAACGCAATACGATTCTCATCTGAAAACGGAGATGAATTGCTTTGATTTGAATCTCATGAACTGAGGTAAATAAAAACATAGCTCCGTAAGCACTTTTGTAAAAACAAAACTCCGAGTTTTGCCCGTATTGATAACAATAACAAACTGCTTGATTATCACAATAAAAACCACTTTTTTCTTTCTCAAAACAGACCACACCATAATTAAGAGAAACAATGACAGTTAACATCTCCAAAACATGTAATGCTCAAATTCTGATTTAAAATAAAACCAGGAAAAACACTGTGGAAAAAACTATTACCACAAATTCCACCACATCCTGTTAAACAACTATCACAACTAAAAACCGAATCTACTAGCGACCATTACCCTCCATAATCAATCAGAGATTTGCCCTGAAATATAGATAAAAATTTATGCCACCAGCAACAAATTCTTTTTTAACGTCATAAGTCACTAAAAATTTATTTGAAGAACAAGCATGACATTCTCTAAACCAATTCAAAATCCTGTTAACAAATATTCTACTGACCTAACACAAGCACCCACAAAGTTAAGTTTACCCAAAACAAACTTTGTATCTCTTTTAAAGTAACCGACTCTTTCCCTAAACCAAGAAGAAACCAAAAGACTTAATCTCTGCAAGTCTTTCTTGAGTAACCTCCATGGTCATAGTACTGCTATTAAATAAAACACCTAAAAAGACCATAATGTCAGATAGGAGGACAAGCTTTATCAAGGAGCTTCCTCAATGCCACTCCTAACAAAAATCTCTCTAAGTAACATAAAAGCAAAATGAGCCACATCATTTTTTTTTCCACACCACAAAAAATCATCTAGATAATTACATATACAAAAAAACCAAATTTGAACATCATAAAAGCAAAAGCATTTTGTTCACTCTTTGACAAATATGTGCTGAAGATCTTAACCCCATAGATAATACAGTGTCAAAGAAAATATGTTTTTTTCCAATTTGAAACCCCACTAAATTAATAACTGGATGGACAAATGCCTTTTATTTGCCTATACGCTCGACGCAGATCTAACTTAAACATTAAACAACCTTGACCTTTGGCTTTAATAAAGACCACAAAAGTCATCTATTTTAGGATAAACCAGTTCGACATCAGAACCAAGATATTCATCCTTCGAAAACAAAATCATTAACTCCTGTACCTCCTTGGGAAAACTCAAATCTAAATAATACGTCTCTCATTAGGATTGGATTTGGGGACTGGTGTTTAAAGGAGAAATGACCATACCATCTAGAAAAGGACAAGAACTAAAAGGACCAATTATAGCATCACAAGAAGCTTCTTTCTGTAAATTTATTTCAACATATGATCCGGGAAAGCGGTTTGCACCAGCTAAATTCCTCTTACAAGGTGGTTTATCAAATAGAATTTTTTTATCCTCTAATGTGTACATCAATTGGAAAAACCATATTTTAATAAAATCACACACCAACATATCATATGTAACCATGCAGCATTTGCTTAATAAAATCTTATCTATCCTATTATTAACAGGAATCCTGCAGCCTTCAAAAATTATAAAGCCATGAAGATTTAAACCCCCCTCCCGACTTATCTCAATTTTTTCCTGAGGGATGAAAGAGATAAATGTTTCTTCAAGCTTAAACAAACCTTTACAACTTTTTTTATAGATACAAACACACTTTACAACTTGAATTTTCAAAATTAGAGTCTTCAATAACCTTAGGAGACGAACCCTATGTGTTGATATTTAAACAAAAACTAGCGCAAGAAAATATCAAGCCCAAAACCATCTAAAAAAGTATTAATCTGATGTATTATTTAGTTGAGGCGCCATAGCCCACAAGCCATTTATAAGTCATTACAACTGGCAATGAGGGCAGGCAGTGGAAACATTCTGGGTGGCAACCTCCTTTTCTATCTGTTTGCCAAACATGTTAGCACAAAATATGCTTTGCAAACCCCGGGTTTTTCCCCCTTTCAAAGCAATAACATGTGTTTGATTTTTGCGAACATTATTCCTTTGAATCTATTACAAAACCAAATTTTTAATCTTCACCTCCAACAGTACTTGAATTTTCCTGAGCGAAGATCAAAACGATGGTTTGGACGTTTAATTGCACAAAATCTACATTTTTCTTAAAATTCTTAACTTTGTTCTAGCCAGCCACTGCATGACTCAACAATAATGAAAATCATCCCCCCAGTTAACTGTGACCTAATTCAAATCTCTCTCAAAATGGCACATAAAGTGACTTAAAAACAGAAAAAAAATCATATAGCTATTTAGGTACCATCAACTTTTTTTAAACAAATCCCAATCTAGCTTTGGCTTCTTTTTCTCTAAATCTTAGAGTGGAAGAAATTAAATTTCTAATTCTCCTGCTACAAACAAATTAAAATCTAATTTTCTTCAAAAATTAATATTTCTATTGACCAAAATCAAACCTTAAGGTAAAGGCGGGATATTTTTGACTATTTTTAACAGGAAATAAACAAACATTTTGAAGTATATACCGATTTTTTTATTGTTTATTTACTAAAGTCTATTATGCTTTCTTAAACACTACTACTGGTTGAAGCCCCAGGAACCACCATCATCAGAGTCAGAAACAGTTGACTCATTATCCGTTAGTAGAAGCCAATTATCAGTTGAAACTCCTGAGCGAAAACCCCAAGTTTTTGCCATTTTCCTTCCTTGTCCTTCTCCTCAAACCAGTCATTTCTCTTCAAATGTTTTAATAGTTAATAAAAATCCATACCTGAATTTCTCCAGCTGGAGTAGAAGAAAGGCAAAGGCACCTGAAAACCAAGCACTACAACGAGGTTTTCTTCGAACCTTCCTTTTCCCTCTCTTAGGCCATTGACAGTGACGGCCCGACATGGACTTTTCCACTCATCCACCACGGCTTCTCTTTTCCTCCACCTTTTTTCGAAGTATCTTTCCAAACCTTTTCCGTTCTTGCAATACCTTCTGTTTCTCGTCCAATTCTCGTACTATAATATTAGTAACCTAATTCTAGCATGACTTGCAAGTAAAAAAAAACCTTTAACAATAGAAAATTATAACCAAAGTTGTATGTACCCTTTCGTACATAACTTTTATTTTTACCAAATATTTTCCAATTTTCCCATTTTGTTTTTCAATAAGTAAAATTTAAATGAGTCCAAATGTATGTAGGTTGATTATCAATTTATGTATACCTTGATTATTTTATCTCTTAGAAAGCCATCACTTACAAAACTATTAATAAATGTTCTGTGTAGTAGTTCAGTACAATAAAAGTAGTTCTCTTTTTGATCATATAGACAGCAAAGTCTAGACAGCAAATCTAGGTAACAGCTAATGACAGCATGTATACACATATTTTAGAGGTGCCTATTGATTCAGCACAATGCATAAAAAGACCTTAACCTACACCAGCTTACATATATTAACAATAAAAGGCTTAATCACATCCTATGACTCAAAAATACCTCCCCATGGCAGGGTAACAGAGTTGCCAGGATACACTGAATATTTATTTCAACATTAAAATGGTAACACATTCACAAGTTTTGGTTATACAACAAGAATTATCGATAGAAAACTTTGCATTGTTTCGTGGTTAACACTGGTCAAAAATATGAGTTTTTCTACAACCCAACATAGTCCTTTAGAGAAAAAAGGCACAGGCTTATTGTTCATTTCTCTTTATTCGTGTTGACAAAAGTGCCTTCCATGTATCGCATTCTAGTTCTATTTTGCTGAAGGTAAAAAAAAGAAGATATACTTATGAGTATTGCCGTGGCTCACACAAAACCACACCATTGATTATGAATGAATAGTGGTGTATGGTCATTATAATGGGAAACATTTTCCTTATGTTATTCCAGCAACTTTAGTTTTTGCATATTAGTTATGCTCATTATCAGTATATACGTGTTACATTTTTACATTATATCTTAACCAATTTAGCATTACTTGATATCCTGTTACTAGAAAGTTTAACAAAATCAGAGGATGTTCAAAGTCAAGATTGATGTAACATATTTTGTAATATTTTTTTACCCCAGCAAGAGTACCTCTCTTTATATTCTGCTTTCGTGAAATTGCTCCGCCTATTAATTTTCGTCTATTTCCGTGATAATTCCATATATGGAAGTTGCAAAAATCGTTTACAAATGTTAATCGCGTTTAGAATGTAAAAGGAAGTGTGGGTTGTAAACCTGAGTGTGTCAAGTTGATGCAGTTACATTCTCAACGTCGGATGCACAGCATTAAACGTATTGTGTACGTTCTTTTCGTTACATTTCTACATGTCGCAAATTTGAAGTTAAACATTTATAAAAACAGCTTGCAATTGATCTAAGTTTGCATGTTAACAGCTTCATTTTATCAAATCGAGATAATCAAAATGCTTAATACCAGTGCAGTATGTAACCCTCGGATCGACAATTATATTTTTACTAATCTGTTTAGTAGAACCGAAGATGCATTGTCAAGTTCAAAGGCTGGATTTTTGCAACGAATAGCCTCAATAGTTCTTAGTTCATTATTATCAGTTCTTAACTCTTCTTCGAGCGCTTTTTCAGATTTAATCGGGGTTTCTTTAAAAGTAATCATCCTGTACCACTAATCTCATACCGTTCATATAGTAGCGTATATAAAAACCTAACACAATTACTTATATACTTTATCTGATAATATAATCAATATAATCGATATATACATGTTAATATCTTAATCAATATAATATCATTATTATATACGCTTTTAAATACATAATCACGTGATAATAAATTGTTATATGTAGCATCTCATTGTCAACTTAAGGTAACACAATACATTATAAATGGCAATATAAAACAATAACAAAAATAGTATCACATACTTGTGACATGGAAATTATAAGGTGAACATGTACCTGTGGACACACGTGTATTCCATTTGGTTTATTTTTTTTATCTAATTGACTTAATATTTCGGTTCTTTTTTATCCCATGTTATAATATACAAGAGTTATCTACCGTGGGGTTATCAAGCTCATTACTATACCTATACGTAAATTGCCGTATTTTACAATGATATTATATACAAGAGTTATCTACCGTGGGGTTATCAAGCTCATTACTATACTTATACGTTAATTGCCGTATTTTACAATGATATAATATACAAGAGTTATCTACCATGGGGTTATCAAGCTCATTACTATACCTATACGTTAATTGCCGTATTTTACAATGATATAATCTACAAGAGTTATCTACCGTGAGTTTATCAAGCTCATTACTATTCCTATACGTAAATTGCCGTATTTTACAATGATATTAATATACAAGAGTTATCTACCGTGGTTATCAAGCTCATTACTATACCTATACGTAAATTGCCGTATTTTACAATGATTATTAATATACAAGAGTTATCTACCGTGGGGTTATCAAGCTCATTACTATACCTATACGTAAATTGCCGTACTTTTTACAATGAATATAATATACAAGAGTTATCTTACCGTGAGTTATCAAGCTCATTACTATACCTATAACGTAAATTGCTGTATTTTACAATGTTATAAATACAAGAGTTATCTACCGTGGGGTTATCTAGCTTATTACTATACCTAGACGTAAATTGCCGTATTTTACAAACAATTTATAGACAACTTTACTGAGGTCGATGAAATTTCAATTTCTGAAATTTTTTACCTGGGATACTAAAAACAAAAAGATATGCAAGAAATAATTAAGAAATATAAGGATTTGAATAATACAATTGTCTTATCATGTCTAATATTTCAAGTTTTTAGCATAATGAGTATAACACATACTGATACAACTACTTAATTGTATTACAGTTATGATGATTAAACATTTTATATTTAAAGTCAAAATAATACGCTATTACGTTATATATATTTTACCCTTTTTTTACGAAAATAATTTTCACAATTAGCGCTATTTTCTTACAGTAAAAGAAGCTAAATTAAAAAGCTCCTTAACACATTTTGTCCTTTTCTCAATAATAAAAAGCATTTCGTTTCTGAGGCATGATGTGCCTTTAAGCATTATGATTGAATCAAATTCCGAACCTTTAAATTTCTTTCTATTTTTTTTCTTTATTCATGTATCAGTTGTGTTGTCAGAGTTGTTCTTTTGTCTGTTTTATTTGTAGCGTATTAATTGTATGACTAGTTTACATTATAATTTGACTATCTCCACCCATCAAACAAAAATATGAATGTCTTACGTTGAATATTTTTATGATTTATTTAAAAGATGGTGCAAACAAATAATCGCATATATTTATATTTATGAAAAAAAAAACACCTAAATAAATAACACTTCACATGCTTGGTACAATGAGGTTGCGACCCTTAAAAAATAAGCGAAACTAAACTTTCTAATTATAAACAGCAACATCTTCGTTGCTACCGAGATTATTTAGTTAAACTCGTGGCCACGACATAGTAGAGAGAAAAAATCTCGTGGCTCCACTTAATATCTCGTACGCAACGACTTAAGTATCTGTCGTTTCTTTTTTTTGGGGGGGGTGTCGACACATAGGGATCCGTGTGCATGACCTAATTGTGTCTGAGGCCACGACTCAGTATATCGTCGTCGCGACATATTAAATGAGAACTACTTAATTATCTCGGTGGCCACGACTTAGAACTTGTGGCCACGTCATTCTATCTCGTGTGCCACGCTTAACTATCTCATGGGTCACGACTAAAAAACTCGGTCACGACAAGTAACTCGTGGTCACGACTAAGTATCTGGAGCGCAAAAATGAACCAAAGTATCTCGTTTCGCGCGCAATAGTTAATATTTCGTGGCCACTACTTAGTAAATTTATGGCCACGACTTATTACTAATGGCCATGACATAGTTTCTCGTGCGCGCCACTTGATTATCTCGGGGCCACGACTTACTTATCTTGGCCACGACTAGTAACTCGGTAACAAGAAAAATTAACTCTTAGCCATGACATGCACAAGATAAATACAAAACATACACACATGTCACCTCTTTGCCACCGTATACAAATGCATATTTCAAGATAAATAAATGCATTTTTATACCCTCTGTCCATTGGTTGTTATTATAGATTCAAACACATGTATTTTTAGAAATATATGCCAGATTTAATGAATGAAAATTAAGGAGAGAACCGATTTTATTGTTCTGCCATACAGAATAGACTGCTACCACAGCGTACAACATAAAGGTCGGGATTGTATTACAATGGACTTGTTATTCCATCAGGCTACAGTATAACCCCCATACTCATGTTAAATTATGAATAATAGCAAATATATAAATCATATATATAAGTAGATATAAACTAAATGATAGCCGTATGTACAATTCGGCGAAAAGGTTCGTCTGCTCGTGCGACGCATGATATCATGGAAACCAACGGAAAAGAAATAACATGACAGAAATAAACACTCATCAAATAAAACTATAATGCATGTAAAATTTCTATACAAAAGTTATTCGTAAAACCGGAATTTCACAAAACAACGCCACAAAATCATTGATAAAAAGTACCCGATGTTCAAATACATGTACATTTTTGAAATTTCCGGGATTTGCATATAGAAAATGATAAGAACAGAAGCAACATTTTGGCTAATTTTTAGGGGCAGGCGTGATAGACGGCATGGTCGACAGGTAATATTACATGGTCCTAAGTAGTTACTATGTTTCTTCTCCCATTATACCGCTCGTCCAAGATTGTTATAGACACAAAAAAAAAAAAAAGGCATTAAAACGTAAATAGTTCTTAAAATTAATAGTAACTTAAATCAATGGTATGAACTACGCTGGCAGCACAGCCCATACTCGAAATAAACCGGATACTTCATTATTACCTAAAATATAAACTAATTTTTCTATCATTTATAGTACAGCCTATATAGAACAAAAGTCGTCTGCGTACATGAATACACCAGCAGCACAAAGGAGACCTACAGCCGAAGTGTAACACACGTCAGTCATATGGGTTTTCTTGATATAAAATAGGAAATTAAAAACATAAAAATTAAAAATTACCGGTGTTTTTCATCAACTTCAAATATTACATCATTTATGAAGAATTTTTATAAAATTATAGCTCATTTTGTAAAGGAGGAAGTATACTAAAAGATCAATTAAATACATTCTAAGATAAATCTATCAGTTTGTCAGCCAAATTAGTGCCCATACTACATGACTAATGGGGAAAAACCGCACGCAGTGAATAAAAACGATGTTTTTCTTTGATAAAAAAGCGTCTTTTGAACCACGTGTTATAAAACCCATTTCATGATAAAAGAGTGCGACAGATACCCCAAATTATAAAACCACGCCTTCTTGATAAAGAGGCAGCAGAACCAGGGTTTTCACAATCCAGCGTTCTATGAAAAAACGAAT